>NC_073408.1:8982030-9282030 GCF_028641065.1 Leucoraja erinaceus
ACCAGTGGAGGAAAAGTGAACATTTCTCAGTTCATTTTCTGGCTGCTTCTTTTTAGAGTCACAAGGAACACATTTTAAAGCTGCCATTTCAAGTTCGCCGACGACACCACTGTTGTGGGACGAATCACTGATGGGGACGAGTCAGAGTATAGAAGTGAGATCGACCGATTGACCAAATGGTGCCAGCACAATAACCTGACTCTCAACACCAGCAAAACCAAGGAACTGATTGTGGACTTTGGAAGGAGTAGGATGGGGACCCACTGTCCCGTTTATATCAACGGGTCGATGGTGGAAAGGGTCAAGAACGTCAAATTCCTGGCTGTGCATATTTCCGAAGATCTCTCCTGGTCCCAGAACACTGATGCAATTATAAAGAAAGCACATCAGCGCCTCTACTTCCTGAGAAGATTACGGAGAGTCGGTATGTCAAGGAGGACTCTCTCGAACTTTTACAGGTGCACAGTAGAGAGCATGCTGACCGGTTGCATCATGGCTTGGTTCGGCAACTTGAGCGTCCAGGAGCGGAAAAGGCTGCAAAAAGTTGTAAACACTGCCCAGTCCTCCCTACCATCGAGAGGATCTATCGCAGTCACTGCCTCAAAAAGGCTGTCAACACCATCAAGGACCCACACCATCCTGGCCATACACTCATCTCTCCGCTGCCAACAGGAAGAAGGTACAGGAGCCTGAAAACTGGTACATCCAGGTTCAGGAACAGCTTGGTCCCCACAGCCATCAGACTATTAAACACAACTTCAAACAAACTCTGAACTATAACAGCCTATTGCACTTTATCTGTTTATTTATGTGTGTGTGTATATATATATTCTATGGTATATGGACACACTGATCTGTTCTGTATTTATGCCTACAATTTTCTGTTGTGCTGCAGCAAGCAAGAATTTCATTGTCCTATCTGGGACACATAACAATAAACTCTCTTGACTCTTGATATCATGCTGGGCTTGGGGTACAGTATACCCAAATTAACTTTCAAAACCTGAAGGCCTCAGTCTGAAAAAAAGATCTCAACCTGAAATGTCACGTAAGATAGACATAAAAAGCTGGAGTACCTCAGCGGGACAGGTGGTGACATAGGTCTGGAGAGGAGGAATGGGTGACTTTTCGGGTCGAGACCCTTCTCCAGACCTATGTCACCTATCCCTTTTCTCCAGAGATGCTGACTGACCCACTGAGTTACTCCAGCATTTTGTTCCTTCCTACATTTAAAGTCTATCATCTCATTAACACATGTCCCAAATGGGGCCTGTGCAGATCAAATTCTCCTTAAATGCAACACTGGAATTGAGAGGGAAAAGTAAGTACATGACTGAAAACCTGTAAGGAACATAAAGTGAGCTGCATAATCTTCCACGTGGCTGCAGAAAGAAAAATAATAAAGACAAATGTAGGTGATTTTCTTTCAGAAATTGGTGAACTTATAACTGGAAACAAAGAAGTGGCACAGTGAGTAAGCAAATCTTTTGACAAGCAAAACAAAACTGTAGATGTTAGAAATCTCCACAAAATCTGAAGATGCTGTTCAGAACAGAGCCGAAAAGTTTCTTCTTCCAAAGATTCTGCCAAGTCTGAGTTTTTCCAGCATTGTTTGCTTTTGAAGGAAATAATTTAATTCTATCTTCACAGATGAGAACACAATCAACTTGACAAACATGAATTCAATCAAAGGACAAAATGAGAGCGATTTAGTCAGTGAAAATCTGCCAATCCCCCTACTTTGCACAGCAAGAATTGGTTGTAATAGGGCCTTCGCCCGCGTGCTTACATCTTCACTGGAAAGACCAAACAATGGCTCTTTGCTTTCACTAGTGCAACTGAGGCAAGAGGATCTATTCCTTTATAAACATATATTTAAGGCAAAAGAAAAAGACAGAGAAAAGCAATTTCTGATTCACCCTAAAAAGAATGTATTGCGTGCTAGAAATGTGTTGGTTAGTTTACTCTTTACAGCTGTTCAATGTCGCCAAGTGCATAGACGCTTGTTTCTTACAGATTCAATTGCCATCATACAAGGAATGCCGAGCAATTGTATTTTCCAGGGCATGGACTATCCTACAGCCACATATCAAAACACCAAACGCAACGATGAAGTACCACTGAATTCCATGGAATTACTGGAATGCAACACCACAGAACCTGGTCTCACCTGGGAATCTCCTGCTTGTAGCGGAATACCTCCCGACCAGAGCGTGAAACATCGTGGCGGGCCTCAGCGAGAGCGGCGGCGGCGTTCTGTACCATGGCCGTCGCAGACAGCGGCCGGTGATTGTCCAGTGGAACAGTGGTATTGCTCCCCAGGGCTGCTGCTGACCTTTGGCTTGCTGATCTAACACCAGATGGTTTGAAGTGAGCTGCCAGAGACAGGATCAGTCGCATCACACATTTCAAGTTCCCTTCAACGATGTCTGTTCAATCAAGAAAAATTAAAACTTTGAGTTCCAGTAATCCCTGGACTTTCGTTTCTTAACATTTCCTTCTCATAAGAAATCTATATCAATTGTACGGGGATGAACAAGAACAAGAACAATCCAGTTTCCCTTAGACTCTTGGCTATACAAGAACAATGGGAGGATATATGCAGGCAGCCCTTGCCCTAAAGCCTCGATTTGACTGTTTATTTGGCTGTCAATTATTTCTATTGTCAGAGAAAGCTTCATACTAATCACCAATGTTATAATTAAATACATTGCCTTTCATGTTGAAAGGCATTCCTAATTTATTTTTAAAAAATCAGCAATGCAAATTGTTATCCACACAATAATGAAGGAAACTGTAACATTCTCTCTCAAGATAACTACAGAGAGATAAATCCATCAGCTGAAATCAATACTCCTGTCACTGCCGGCAGTTGTGGTAGACATCACACTTGAGATAACAGTCCCGTCAGCACTTTACAGCTGGAAGTGAAGCTGCACAAACTGATCACAGATCAGTGCCTGGGTCAGTTTTAAGATGACTATCGGGGAAATATGAAGCGGTGGGCTTTTCCAGTATGTATATTTCATATTTTTAGCATCTGCAGTATTTTGCTGTTATCAATAATTGTATCCAACCTCAACAAAATTAAACTCAGTTTATACCAGGGCAGGCCTGTTCATATTATACATCAGGTACCACTTACCCATTATGCCCAAATGTGCTAGTCCACATTGCAAATGCAAATGCACTTTATTTTTTTCATCCCTTCATTGTCTCGCTTCACATCCTCCAAATACATCTCCTTCCCGGAAAGTTCTTCTGAGCATTGCTGACTGCAGATCGCCCCCAACCTCTCCCCTTGCATCATCGTGGATGACCATTGTTTCAGTCACTTAGACTCGAGTCTTCATGCCTAAACTTCTGTGACTCAATCCCCTTCAAATAACACTTCTGGCCAGCCCAATCCTGTACTCCAGTCAGGATAGTTGTCTACATCTCTCAGAAGCACTTTGGAACGTTCTTTTTTAAACCTTAAAGGCTTTACTATAAAGGGAAGTTGCTGCAGACTCACCACGAGCTGAAGTCTGGTGCATACGGATCTTCTTGGAGGCTATGAACTGGAGTACTTTCTCCACATTGTCCTTCATTTCCTTCTGGCTGCGGGGGTTGAGGCAAACATCACTGAGTCGTTCACCCGCTTTACGACAGAATAAAACAAAACAAATTATCATAAATAATAAAATTCATATATCGCTGCCATTATTTGTTCATAATGTATGTATATATGTAAAATATCTGAAGCCCCAGGCTTCTGACATAACCAGCTGTTTTAACCTCCAAGTCAAACATAGAAACATAGAAATTAGGTGCAGGAGTAGGCCATTCGGCCCTTCGAGCCTGCACCGCCATTCAATATGATCATGGCTGATCATCCAACTCAGTATCCCGTACCTGCCTTCTCTCCATACCCCCTGATCCCCTTAGCCACAAGGGCCACATCTAACTCCCTCTTAAATATAGCCAATGAACTGGCCTCAACTACCCTCTGTGGCAGAGAGTTCCAGAGATTCACCACTCTCTGTGTGAAAAAAGTTCTTCTCATCTCGGTTTTAAAGGATTTCCCCCTTATCCTTAAGCTGTGACCCCTTGTCCTGGACTTCCCTAACATCGGGAACAATCTTCCTGCATCTAGCCTGTCCAACCCCTTAAGAATTTGTAAGTTTCTATAAGATCCCCTCTCAATCTCCTAAATTCTAGAGAGATAACAAAAGATAACAGCCCATGACTTGCTTAAAAATGCCGACAGACATCTCTTCACAATAACAGAAGTCTGTCGCACGCAATACTGTTGCAATTGTCCAAACTCTCAATCTTAACATTGGTTAAGATTGTCACAAGCTGAGATAAAGAACCATACTTAAAATTAGCTTTATATTAATAAATGTGCAATATCAACTTTAAATGAAGATATGTTTTCTTGAACATTTTTAAAATATATCTACCAGATGTTTTGCCTTTTACTTTTTAATTACTTATCCTACACTCAGCTTGTTCTCAGACCTGAATCAATGTTGCTGTCATTTGGTTTTCTCTCTGCTGCCTTGGTTTAATAACCATTCGCCTTAGACAGCAACTCACCTACAGTTAGTCATTTATTTGCTAAGGACACTTCCCTCTCTTAAAAACTAGCATATTAGATGTTCCAATATTCCAAAATATTAAGTGCTGGAGTAACTCAGCGGCACAGGTCAGACTGGCTTAGTTACTCCAGCACTTTGTATCTTTTTTTGTTTACCAGCATCTGCAGCTCCTTGTTTTCACCAAAATATTATATCCTCATGCTACATGCAAATAATATTTTTGCACAAGTGGGAAAATGAATGAAAATATTCAATAACTCTTAAACCTTCATTCTTTAAGTGTGACAATTTCTTCCTGTTCTGTTCTCTTAGTAAATGTTAAAAAAAAAACATTGCTGTAAATCCCAATGCAAGGACATGGTTATCAAAATATCTGGAATGTAAGACAGAATTTAAAATGTTCCAAGTCGAGACACAGATGGACATAACTTGCATATACTGACCCACGATCTCCACAAGATGTGTCAACACCACTCCATCACGCAGGTCTTGCCGTAAGTCTTGCACTGGATTCAGTCCAGGCTTTTTCTTCAATTGGGAGTTGACCCACACCACATAGGACTGCAACTGTTGCTGTGGTACAAGAAGGAGACATTTAATTCCTGACTGGAAGCAGCTGATAAAAGGTATCTTAGTATTTTCAAAGCAGTCATTTTAGTCTTACTACGAAAACATCCTCGCTCAGAATGTCCCTCTCACCAATAATTAAACTATCAGTGGAACTACGGAATCCTCTTTTCCAGCTTTCTATTCCCTCCTTACAATTAGTCTAAAGAAGATTCTCGACCTGAAGCATCACCTATTCATATTCTCCAGAGATGTTGCCTGACCCACTGAGCTACTCCAGCTCTTTTGGTCATTTGTGTATTAAACAGCATCAGCAGTTGTTTGTTTCTAGACTACAATCATGTTGGGCATCGCTGACAATACAAACCACCCCCTCACCCATCTCTTCCACCCGACTCGCCTGCCACACCGCCTCTCCTCACCAGAATCCATCTATCATTTACCAGTTCTAGCCCACCTCCACCTCTCTGCCAGCTTTCTCCCCTCTGCTCCATTACTGAAGAATGGCCCCGTCCAGAAATGTCATCTGTCCATTCCTTCCACAGATGCGGCCTGACCCGATGAGTTCCTTCAACACTTTTTTGTTTACAATCAAAAAAATACTTGGTTACAATTCAGCAAAAGTAGCAAGCTCAGGTAGTTAACACAATGCCATTTCATTTGTGAAACCAAGATTTTAATCTAGCTTATAAATTCATGGAACGTCAAAGAAAAAAATTATCCACTGGTGGTAAAGTGGATTTGTATTGTTTAAATCCAGTTCCAAGCGGTAACATTATTTTCCTCATGAATCACGATTTCCATCTGCATTTTTGTTGTCTTTCGCATGGAGACTACCACTGGATACTGAACAGGTCGGTCATTGTGGCTATGTATTATTTCAGACAAGGAAGCCCAACGACCTGCTGACACAGATTCCACTAATGTAAGCACACTGAAGATGCAGCCTTTTAATGCAAAAGCAGATAATTATTAAACAGATTATACATTAAAGAATATTGGGGCAGGCAATGTTTTTCTAAAGTAACCTTGCACTTATTCTCAGCAATGATTAATAAAACTGTCTTCGTTGCAATGGTGGCTGAGTGAATGTTAGAGTTTAATTATAGGAATTTAAAACCCCCTTTGAAATGGTGTCTCTGGATGGGAAATCTAGGCCTTGGCACACTGTATTGGTTCTGCATCTAACCTCCATCCTAAACAGGGGTGGCAGAGTAGATAATAACAGCAGAGATACAGCAGGGGGCAAACAACAACACTCACAAGATTAAACAACTAAGCTTTTAGATGACCTTTTAAAGGTAAAGAAAGTACAAAGATGAGAAGTCCGGAGCACATGACAGGAATAACAGAGGCTCATTCACCAATGTTCATGCAGACACGGAAGGCTCACATGATCACACAGATTCAGAAAGACAGAAATCACATGCTCTCTGAAGTCAGATGGTGCTGGAGAAAGTTGCTTTAAGGTGGAACAAGGGCATGGGCTGGCAAAACGGAGACTTCTTTCATACTCTGCCACATGCAACACCACTCCTCTGTCAGTTAATTTCAGTGGCACACAACACAACCTGGGAATTTCACCATTAGTATGCTTAAGACCATAAAACACAAGATTTAAGACCATAAAACACTGACTTGTTTTAAAAAAAATTGCACTACAGGAAGTGTCATTGGTCTGATGAAATGGAAGGGTAAGACCAAATCATTAGACATTGGCAGAGCAGAAATGCTGAAAAAGCAAACTGACAAATCAATCAGAACCAAAGCTGCAAATTCATCCTGCACAACGAATGGATAGAAAGATCAAAGTTGGCATTAAAATACGTCTTCTCTCAAGTTATAAATGTCCCAGAAAAATTGCAGCAAAGCTGCAAATACCATAAAAGACCAGAAGACATAGGAGAAAAATTAGGTTTTCCAGCCCATTGAGTCTACTCCACCATTTGATTATGGCTGATCTATTTTATCCTCTCAACCCCATTCTCCTGCCTCCTTCCCATAACCTTTGAGACCCTTATTAATCAAGAACCTATCAATCTCTACTGTAAAAATACTCAATGTCTTGCCATCCGCAGCTATGAATTCCAGATTCACCACCCTCTGACTAAAGAAATGTCCCTAAAGTAAAGGAATGTCCCTTTATTCTGAAGCTAAGCGCTTTATGGTTTTAGATTTAGACTACTATTACTCTAATCATTATTTCCATATCAACACTATCTAGGCCTTTCATTATCCATGTGCTCTACTGTTTAGAAACTTAACAGGCCCGACGGCACCATTTCTTTTTTGAATCTGATATAAAAATGTAAAAGCTATTTTTATCTTCAACACCAAGCTGACGATGGTAAGGCTTTGAGTTTCAGGATTGAAGCCATCAACTTCCAGTAATTGTTCTTGTGAACGGAGATAGGACATAACGGAACGGAGTCACTTGAATTGAAAAAATAGATCAGATGAGATAAATGGTTACCTAGAGATGAACATTTTTTTTGCCCCCTCAGCATTCAGTCATTATTGTAGTCTTCATTGTCTACAGAAGTAATTTTTAGAACTGATAATTTGTAGAGTGGATAATCTCGTGCCGCTCCATGGTATGGGTGGATCCAAATTCCTGAGGATGCTCTGTCTTTCATGATTATGCGGTGGCACATCAAATGGTGATTGAGAGCTTAAAGATTCACGAAATGCAGAGCCTCATTAGTCTGTCACACTATCAATAGATTTATATTGCACAGGTTATCCGTAAAGCTTCAAAAGAAAGATGTATTCATGGCCTGCTCTGCATAACGTTTTGGTTGTAATATTGTCCTTTCATGCAATCATTTGGTAATTCTTATAGCGTTGAGTAACATTTTGGAAAACAGATTGCATCAGATCGTGGTGAGGTAACAGTTTGGCCCATTTTTCATCAAAACTGTGGCTGCTGAGGCTTTGTATATCATTTCCTTAATTGGGTAAATTTGAAGGAAACCCTCTCGCAGATGGATCACCCGTCAATGAAACTCACACGTTAGTTTTCAGGGTAAATGGCTAACAATTTTCAAGATATATGATGCTTTACTACAAACTTTCAATTCAATGGCTGTAGTACCATGTGGAATTAATGGTAGTCACAAAATGCTGGAGTAACTCAGCGGGACAGGCAGCATCTCTGGAGAGAAGGAATGGGTGACGTTTCAGGTCGAGACCCTTCTTCAGACTGATGTCAGGGAGTGGACAGGTCAGAGATTGAATGTAGTCGGAGACAGTAAGACTGATGGGAGAACTGGGAAGGGGGAGGGGATGGAGAGAGAGGGAAAGTAAGGGCTATTTGAAGTTAGAGAAATTAATGCTCATACCACTGGGGTGTAAACTACCCATGAAATATGAGGTGCTGTTCTCCAATTTGCGCTGTGCCTCACTTTGACATTGGAGGAGGCCCAGGGCAGAAAGGTCAGATTAGAAATGGGAGGGGGAGTTAAAATGCTGAGCAACGGGGAGATCAGGTAGGTTGTGGCAGACTGCGTGGAGGTGTTCAGCGAAACGATCGGCGAGCCTGTGCTTGGTCTCGTCGGTGTACGCAAGTTGACACCTGGAACAGTGGATACAGTAGATGAGGTTGGAGGATGTGCAAGTGAACCTCTGCCTCACCTGGAAAGACTGTCAGACTCCTGGGATGGAGTCGAGGGGGGAGGTAAAGGGACAGGTGATGCATCTCCTGCGGTTGCAGGGGAAAGTACCTGGTGGTTTGGGTGGGAAGGGACGAGTTGACAGGGAGATGTGGAGGGAACGGTCGGAAAGCAGAAAGGGGTGGAGATGGGAAGATGTGGCCAGTAGTGGGATCCCGTTGGAGGTGGCAAAAATGTTGCAGCATTATATGCTGATGGGGTGGAAGGTGAGGACAAGGGGGACTCTGTCCTTGTTACGAATGGTTGGAGGGGGAGCAAGAGCGGAGCTACGGGATATCGAGGAGCCTCATCTATAATGGAAGAGGGGAATCCCCATTTCCTAAAGAATGAGGACATCTCCGATGACCTGGTATGGAAAACCTCATCCTGGGCGCAGATGCGGCGTAGATGGAGGAATTGATAGTAGGGGATTTCTGATAGTGTTTGGCAGAAATTTGCAGCTGCTCTATAGTAACACCTCCTATTCATTTATTTTTGTGATCAAGATCTTGCAACGTTTATGCTAATGTTTCAAAGACTATTTTGTGAACTATTCTACATTCATCAAGTTTACCACACAGCTGTTGGAATTTACAATCTGGTGGAATTTTTTTCCTTTTCAGTTCTCCGATTTTATATTTTGGAGACTCCACAAGTGTCAAATTTGAAGGGAGTATAATAGCAGAATGTGCAGAACTTCCATCAAAAGTGTTGAAGCTATTCCTGGTGATGCCATGCCTAGGACAATCACCTTTTGTCTTTGAACTTTAGCCAAAAGTAGAATAATGAGTAACGTTTTCCCCATTCCACCAAAACAAATGATTCCTTGGTCACTGTGAACAGTCTCTGTAATAGTATCTACGGCTTTTCCTTTGCATCGCACCAAAGTCTTTCTCTCGGATATATTCGTCTAACTGGTTTATATAATCTCCCACAGAAACTCCAAGAGATTTTCAATCTCTTTATGATTCAGGAGGAACACAAGTATGCAGATCAGGTCCAACCAAGTGTTTAGTACCTCAAATATAGAGCTAAAAAAAAATCTATATCCAATGGGAAAAAAACAAATTGAGGTTCCCTTGGGCCTATGAAGGTGCAGTAACCATACCTATGCTAAACCTGTTGCAGACACATTTTCAGATTTCTAGGTATTTTTGTTACTGAACTGGGATAAACAGGGGCACGGACACATACACATACACACACATCATTCACCAGAATGTTACACTGCCTAGAGAGTATTAGCTAAAAGAAAAATTGAGACAAACTTGGAACGTTTGCTCTGGTGCATCGGAGGCTGAAAGAAACGTACAAAATTATAAAAGGCACAGTTAGGTTAGAGACTTTTCGCCAGGGTGGAATGTCAAATACTAGATGTATAGATATAAGGCACGAGTGGAAAAGTTCAAAGGATACAGGGCTATATATGAGGCATTTAAAACAAAACACAAGGAGTGATAGGCACCTAATAGGTGTGGAGGTGGAAGAGGGGGTGGGGGGCAGTGATGGGGAGGGAAGAGGTGGAAGCAGATGCGATAGCAACGTTTAAGAGGCATTTAGACAGGCACATGAACAGGCAAGAAAGAGAGATATAGACCATATGCAGGCAGATGGGATTAGTTAAAATTGACACAAACATTGTGAGCTGAAGGCCCTGTTCCTGTACTGTTCTTTCTTTCTTACAACGCCCTACAATATCTCACGATTTTTCACATGACAATGATGTTTATGACGTTTCGAATTGAATTTGAGACAAATAAGTCTGATTTCAAAATAACCAAATCAAAAGAGAATCCCAGCAATATGCGTCAAAAATGGATCTGGATAAAGATTTCATCGTTTTCTGATGAGAAATCAAAAGTCAGCTCCTGTTGGGAGTGCAGTGTACATCATTATTAAACGTAACTTCAATTTGCCCCGTTTTTTTCAATACTGAGTTATGGGCAGAAACTTAGACATTTTAGTCTATTATAGATCTTTACATATATAAACATTTCCATGTTATTTTTTAAACACAAGATGAATTTGACATAACGTTCTGGAGGAAGAGACCCTCAGAGCAGATGGAGCTTCCATGGCAATTACTGTCATAGCATTCTACATATTTTCCAATGGCTGCACACTAGAAATATAAATCGCCCTGCACACCGTGTGTTCGTATACTTTGATTTCCTGTACAATAACAGATTAGTGAATCTACATTTCTCGTGTGCAACTGCTGCCAGAAATCCTAGACGACACAGCCGTGCTTACTGAGTCACATCAGCTTCCACATGCCCCATCATCCATAAGCCAGCTATTATTTGGTAAAAAAAACCCAAACATCCTTGTCATAAAAATGTGCGCCTTATGTGAGAAGCATTTTGAAACGGCCTTTCATAGCATTGTTCATGAATTAGTGGTACAGCTCGAGAGCAGTTCCTGCATCTGACAGCTGCCAACATTGCTGGAGTCAGTCCAGTAAAATCCAGGTTAACCAACAGCGCTACACGGCTCAGAGTAACCCGTTTCCTCCATTCCCATCCCCTCCCCCACACAAATGACCATATGCGGACTCCCCCTCATCAGGGCCTCAATGAGAAATATAATACCAGCACCATTCATTCCACATTACACTATTAGGGCCGTCTGGCTGGCCTTAATGTGTATTGAGCACAGCCAGCTTCCTTTGAAACCTGGTGGTCTCTGTGAAAATCGAGAGATTGATTTTCACTGATGCAGGATTTAGCTTATTATTACTGTTCTGCATTATGTCCTATCTGCAGGGATCACCCGGATTTAGCAAGTCCATATTATGGTTCTTCCAATTTACTTCCCTCGTTAGTCTCAGCAGCCCGACAGTCTGCCCTTGAAACCTCATTCTTTTAACAGACAGCTGTCCTTGCGGCATTCACTAATATATCTGCACGTTTCCACTTCTCTCTGGCACGCTGCTTCAGGAATTTAGTTCTAGTTCAATTTAGTTTGGTTTAGTTTATTATTGTCACATCTACTGAGGTACAGTGAAAAGCTTTTGTTTACTTGCTATCCAGTTATTTAAAAAACTATAAAATAATGCAATCAAGCTGTGCACAGCGCACAGATAAAGGTATAACATTCAGACCTATATATAACATTGTAGTCTGAAAAAGTCCAATGATAATAAAACACACTTGACTCTTGGTACTTGGCTACACAGTCGTGAGTGTATAGTATAGTATAATGGGGAATATAATAGGGGGCTGAGAATGCATCCTAGCGGGCACCAATGTTGACTTCAGTACAACTGAAGTTCAGACACATACTGCTTTACACATGTACAAGGATAAATTTCTACTTCAATAGATTCAACAATCTGGCCTGTGAGCACTTTGGAATTCCCTCCATAAACTGCACAGTCTCTGCAACATCACTATCCCCTCCACTCCCACAACCAGCTTCCTTTAAAGCTTTCCTTCAGACCAAATCTCTATCCCACATATTCCCTTTATTCCCTTCCGTTGATTTTTCTGTGGAGCATGAAATGCATTTTCACTTTTAAAAATATAAATTTAATGTGGGGTCGTCCGAATACACATAATTATATCCAAAGGTTCTCACAGTTAATTTTTAGTCACATGTGGATTGCTTACAGCACAAAATAAATAGTTCTGATTATCTATTTCCTGTGATTCAACATTGCTTGTAAGCTTCGAGCTGAAATTCTCAAAGCACATCTGTGAATTTATAGGGCGAGTGTCTCCTGGGGTTCCTGAAGTAATTATTTCTGCTTCTTTTGGTAATTATGCCCAGGAAACCCAGGAAGCTGCCTGATGTTCCAATGGTTGGAAGCACATGGGCAAAACAAGATTGAAGCAAACAGACCAGACTGCCCCAAGGTTAGGTCAGTTGTGAATTAGTGGCTGTCGATCAGGATATCAATTAGCAGTGCTCTCACTCCAGATAGCTTCCATGTTAGAAGATGCTCACATGGGGATATCAGGAGAGAGCAGCATTCCACAAATTGCTGTATCCCTATACAATGTCAAAACCTCACAACACAATGTGGCACCCAAAAGAGGGCTATTGAGAAGGCTGGGGGTATCTGTGAATCTGGACCTCACCAACACAAGGTTAACACCATGGACAAATTGACATTTAGGGTTCTACATGAGACTCAACTTCTTCGCACATGGCAAAAAGAGTCAATGAGAAACTTTGCACCTGCTGGCTGACATATGGTGAAAATAGTGCTCAATTCTGAAGCTTCTCCAGTTCATTAGCTCGGCTCAAACATGTAAACTGAAAATTGGTCTGGAGTATATATGGAAGCACAAAATTGTTTATGGACACAGGAAGCTGTTCGGACTATTAAGTCCATGTTAGCTTTATGCAAGAGAACTCCAGCTAGTCCCACACTCCACTGTCCTGTCTCCCGAATAGTAAGAATTCTTTCCATTCAGATGTCTATGCAACATTCTTCAGAACACTACTATTAAGTCTGTTTCTACTTGCCACTAAACCTAACAGTGGATTCCAATCCCTGAGTGAACAAAAACATTTTCCTCATGTCATTTTTTGGTTCCTTTCCCAACCATTTTCATTTCAGGCTGCCTGGCTCTTGATCCTTGGTATTGGTTTATTATTGTCAAGTGCATTGAGATACAGTGAAATACATTGCGTGCTATCCAGTCAATCATACTACACATGAACACAATCAACAGGCAGTACACGTGTTGATGGGGCGGAAATACCGGTGGGGGGGGGGGGGGGGGGGGGAGTGCAGGGAGGACACGTTCTCCCCCCCCCCCCCCGTTTTGAGAGGCGGGGGAACAAATCCCCCCACCACCACCCCCCCCCCCCCCCCCCCCCCCCCCAGAAGATTGGAACTACACCTTAGTTTATGGGAGGACTATGCAGTGATCTGATAGTTTCTTTCTGATAGTAAACATCACCTCACTCCTTTAGTTCTACATTGTTCTATACCACTCATGATTTTAAACATCTCCATCAGATGTCCTTGCAAACCTTGTAGGGATTTTAATAAATTCCTCCTGCCTCCTCTTTGAAGCCTTCACTCCTTCCATAAGGAGTGGACATACTGCTCCATGTGCAGCAGAAACAGTGCTTCATAACCCAAATACATGGAAAAACAAAAGCTAGCGCTCCTTAAATAAAACCACGCTGGTTGATCAGAATTGAACTAAATGTTTAGAGATTAATCGCAGGCACAGAAGAGTACATACCACTGTGATTTCAGCACCTTAGGAACACAGTTGCTGGAGCTATGGAACTGAACCAATTCCTTGCTTTAACAACATGGATTGTACTGTCAGATATATATCTTTGAAATTTCCCTGCTTTAAACGGTAGGAACCGTACTGTACTGTACACTGCACAATGACAATAAAGATTGAATCTGAATCTGAATCTGAACCAGAGTCTACAGGCATTTTTGACATTTAGCTTATCATCATTCCACTTCTGAACACAATGAATTTGATTGGCAATAAAGTTCTGCTGAAAGGAATAATTTGCCCAGGTCATAACGGTGAATTCATAATATAAATCTCAAACATTTTTGTTTTTGTACTGAAGGCAAGTTGTTGGCCCCAATTTGGAAAGAAATAGCTGTCACATCTGCCACAAATAATCACCATTCAAAGACAGCAGGAGTTTGCTGAAGGGAACATGGGAAAGGGGAGCATGGCTGGACAACTGGTTTTAATTTAATAATTTTTTTAATAAAGGTCAAAAGGTAAAGATAGGGGAATATGAATATGAATATTAGGCAGGGAGGCTAAATGAGCAGTGAGCAGTGAAGCAGTAGCAGGGAGAGAGAAGCAACAGTTATCAGAGGACTTGAACGTGCATGTAGAATCAGATGCCTTTACTTTGATTTCCTACTTGGAAAGATTTGTTTCCTCTCTAAGGATTGGGATGCACGCTATCTCTACAATTAAGCATGATAATTTAGAAACTCTGTTAGTTAACCTCCCTTTATTCCAGCTACATTCTTGCTTTGCGTCCAGTGAAACCAGCAATGCCCCACAGTCAAACAAATTAATGTAGACACGTGCAGGTTCCTTTTCGCGTTTCAGATATGCGTATGTTATTATTGTGCAGCACTGTCGTGAAACAGGAATACAAGACAAAGCAGAGGAGTAATCTTACCTGGAGGTCACAAAAGATTCAGATAACAACAAAACATCTCCTGTAGGTTAATAATGTGAATGATAATGTTGTATATCTATCTTAGTAGTTTAAACTTTAGGGACCAGGGAGGTGGTTGATGGACCCATGCAAGTTATAAGCCTCTCTCCTTTAATGCAGCCTGACCTGCTTGACATGTCGAGCGGCCTTGAATTTCACCACGCTTGCATTCCTCAATCTATCTTCTCACTCTCCATTGCCCTTTTCCGTAGTTTTCTTTACCATACCACAGTTTTCTCATCCCGGTAATCTATCAACTAGTTGCAAATTATCCCCACATTAATCCGGACTCAGGGAAGCTCCGCTTATCCTGTTCACAGCCTACGTGCAACTTGATACTTTCTCTCCTTCCCAGTTCTGGCAAAGTCTTTACCTGAAATGTTGATTCTGTTTCTCCTTCCACAGATGCTGCCTAATCTGCTGAGAGCTCCCAGCGTGGTGAATTTAGATACACTAGCCATGGGACAAAAAGGCCACAGGAACTATGTATGTGATTGGCAAAAATATCCCAAGCACTTCACAGGAGCGTTACTGCATTTAAAAAATATTAATGCAGATCTGCATGAGGAGAACTAAGGGCAGATGACCAAATGAATGGTCAGAAACATAAATTTTATGAACTATCTTAAAGGAAAAAGAGAGAATTCCAGTGCTTCAGGCTGGAAGCACAGCTACGATGATTAAATATGGATCTAAGCAGGAGGCAATGATCCATGAAGGAGCAGATCAAGGGGAGATTACGGAGAGTGGGAAGAGGGATTTCAATCATGGACACAAATTCTAAAATTGAGTTGTCTAAGTCTATCAAAGAGCACCGGACAATGGGATGATGGATTCTGTGCAATATGGATGAGATAATTCAATGCAGGTCATGTTCGAAATCGGTGATCTTGCAATAGTTGGAATGTGCCACATTAAGTTTATATTCCAGGAAACAGGACAATCAGTGGCAAAGAGAAAGAACATGATAAACTCCACATTTTAATTGAAGTAGGAAATACTGTACATTCCCTTGTTTGAAGTGCTGTTTATTTTCTTATGTGATCAAAGGCACATGAGAGCTGTGTCTTTTGAGCTGTGTCTTTCTTTGGGCAACCTCCCAGATTCACAGCCCCCGGAGACGGAAGGAAAAGAGAAGCGTGAAAAACTAGAGAGAACTGATGTTCCAAAACAGAGGATTCATATAGCACACTGAGAGCTGGTTACAAGCCATCTGCTCATTTCACTGACCATGTTTTAAGGATTGTAAATGTATTGGATATATAAGCCTGTCAAATTATATTCTATAACTAAATGGCAAAACACACATGATTTAGTTTGAGCTAGATAAAGTTCATCTTTAATACACTGGACCATTATAGTTCCTTTATGATCAGTAGTTCAGTATATGACATGTTGTGAAACCGCTGCTAATGCTGATTCACAGCAAAATGAAGACTTTAGCTAACACTCACTTTTTAATAAATCCAACTCTGAACCACATAAAAAAAACATTAGACCATCAATAAATAACCTTCAGAAGGCTTAAAGGTCTTGAATTATTGAGTCTGTGCCACTAGTCTATCTGTCTATACAAAACCCATTTACCACATTTGGTACCCAGGTGAATCTCCTCTGCAGCCACTACAGTACAATCACATCCTCCCAATAGTGTGGCAACCAGAACTGCACAATACTCCAACAGTGGCCTAACCAGTGTTCTGTAAAGCTGTAACATAACATCCCTGCACATATTTTGTGATGACGTTGATGAAGGCATGCATGCTATATGTTTTATTTGCCATCCTATCTGCACATTCTGCTATTTTCAAGGACTAACGAACTGGTATCCCAAAGACCCTCTGTTCACCAACACTCCCAGGGCCCTACCATTTACTGTGTATGTCTGACCCTAATTTGACTGCCTAAAATCCATCACCTCACACTCCTCAGGATTAATTCCATCCAGCAATGCTCTGTCCAACTGTCCAGCTGAAAAATATCAAGCTGTAGCCCAAGATACATTTTTTTTGCTATGCACAACACCACAAATGTTTGTATTATCTGTAAAATTACTAATTATACCTGCTACAATCATATCTAAATCATTATGGACAAACCAAGGAACTGTACATGCTGGTTTACATACAAGTTCAAGTTCAAGTTCAAGTGAGTTTATTGTCATGTGTCCCTGTATAGGACAATGAAATTCGTGCTTTGCTTAAGCACACAGAAAATAGTAGGCATTTACTACAAAACAGATAAATGTGTCCATATACCATGATATAAATATATACACACATGAATAAATAAACTGGTAAAGTGCAAATAACAGAAAGTGGTTATTAATAATCAGAGTTTTGTCCGAGCCAGGTTTAATAGCCTGATGGCTGTGGGGAAGTAGCTATTCCTGAACCTGGTTGTTGCCGTCTTCAGGCTCCTGTACCTTCTACCTGAAGGTAGCAGGTACAGGACATTAATGTTTCCAACAAATCATGCTGATATCACAAATCAAGGAATCCAGCACCATAGATCACACAAGAGAGACTGTGATGCTGGAGTCAAAAGAGCAATAAAAAAAGTTCTGGAGGAACTCAGTGAGTCAGTCAGCATTTATGGAAATAGACAAATTACTCTTTCCAGGATGAAACCCTTCTTCAGACAGACCATTTCCCACCAATGATCTGCACATATTTACTGTACTGTTTTCATTAAAACAATGTAAATGATACATAGTGCACCCTTCATTCTCTGTGTACTACAACTGAACAGACATTGGAGTACCGTGTAGAATTGTCATCACCCTGCTATAAGAAGAATGTTGTTAAACTGGAAAAGGTGCAGGAAAGATTTATGAGGATGTTACCAGTTCTGAAACGTTTGGACGGGAGGAGAGGTGGACATGCTGGATCTTTTTTCCTTGGAATATAGGAGGCTGCAGCGACACATTATAGAGGTGTATAAAATCACGTGGGAAGCAGATAGGGTGAATAGCCACAGTCCTTTTCCCAGGATAGGAGAGTCTAAAACTAGAGCGCAGGTGTTTACGGTAAGAGATTTAAAAGAGACTTGAGGCACATTTTATTCACACACAGAGTGATGGATGCGTGGAACAAGCTGCCAGAGGAAGTGGTAGAGACAGGTACAATTACGATACGACACGATATGATACGATAAAACTCTATTCATCCCCAGAGGGAAACTAGTCATTACGACATTTAAAAAACATTTACTCAGGTACATAGATAGGAAATGTTTCTATTTCTCTGCCTCAGAGTGCAGGCCGGTTCTCTGGAGACTTTCAAGAGAGAGCTAGATAGGGCTCTTAAAGATAGCGGAGTCAGGGGATATGGGGAGAAGGCAGGAACGGGGTACTGATTGGGGATGATCAGCCATGATCACATTGAATGGCGGTGCTGGCTCGAAGGGCCGAATGGCCTACTCCTGCACCTATTGTCTATTGTTGGGTGGGATTTTGGGCAGGCGCAGGCAAGTCAGACTAGTTCAGTTAGGCAACTAACCAAACTAGTTTGGTTAAGATTAATTGAATTGTAGAGTTGTATAGTATAGCTAATACATTTAGTTAATTCTTCAAAACAATTAATCACATTTGTGAGACTGGGTTTCCCATAAACAGAGGGAATTGCTTATCTGTTATCAATCCCTGTTTCCAAGTGTAAATAAATACTGTCCTCTCGATCTTTTTTTCCAATAATTTCCCTGCACTGATGTAAAAGACACACTGGCCTGTAATTACCAACCTATCCCTGCTGAATAAAGGAGCCATATTTGCTGTCCTCCAGTCATCTGGTATCTCACCAGTGGTTAATGAAGATGCAGAAACCTCCATCTTGGCCCCAGCAATCTGCCACAGGGATTATGACATTTCTAAATCATAACATGATATTTGCTACTTTTTCCTTCCAATTTTATCTTGCTACTCTCTTCACTAATTCTGAAGATAACATTTACTTCTGTAGACCTGTGCAGACCTGACACTTCACTCAAATGGAAGGTACACAAATATGCTGGAGAAACTCAGCGGGTGCAGCAGCATCTATGGCGCGAAGGAAATAGGAAACGTTTCGGCCCAAAACGTTGCCTATTTCCTTCGCTCCATAGATGCTGTTGCACCCGCTGAGTTTCTCCAGCACTTTTGTGTACCTTCGATTTTCCAGCATCTGCAGTTCCTTCTTAAACACTTCACTCAAATGACCTGGTGAGGTACGAGGAGTAGCAACCATGCCAAATCCTACAATCACACACCAGTCCCTTCCAAGAATTATGGTTCCATAGCAACAAGAATGGAGAATCCTGGCCATATGACCAGGATTTCATGACCAGATCCACCGGGTGGCACCACCGCAGTCGCTGCCTCGCCTACCGCCTGTCTGTCCCCTCTCTGTTTTAAAAGTATGTTTTAATGTTTCTTGGTCTGTTTTATGTGGGGGTGGGGGGGGGTGCGAATTGGGGGAACCATTTTTCAGTCACATACTTCGACGGAGATACAATTTTTCTCCGTATCCTATCTCCATCCCTCCTGCGGCCTAACATCGTGGAGTGGTGCGGCCTTTCCTGAAGACCGGCCCGGAGCTTCAAGCCGCGGGCCAACGGACTCTAACATCGCAGAGCCTGCGATCCTTTGCCGATTGCCTGTGGAAGAGTTCCAACCGCGGAGCCTGTGGACTTTAACGTCATGAAGCTCGCGGTCTCCGGTAATAAGAGGCCGACTCGGGAGCTCCATGCCGTAGAGTGTTCTTATCCGTCCTAACGCCGGAGTTTCGATCATCACGACACGAGGGATTCAAACTTCGGACCGTCGGCAGCGGTGACTGCGGAGAGCTCAACAGCCCTGACCACGGGTGAACAAAGGAGGAAGACGATTGAACTTTATTACATTCCATCAAAATGAGGAATGTGGATCCCGCTGTGGTGGATGTTTATGTTAAATATTATTTTATGTAGAGGTGTGTATTGTTGCTTTTCACTTAGTATGGCCGTATGGTAACAAATATCACTGTACCTTAATTGGTGCATGTGACAATAAATTTGACAACTACCATGGGGAAGTCTTGGAACTAAAGAAATCTTGCAACTAACGTTACAATACATGATGCTTTTATGCAATCAGCTGATGCTTTTGCTTTTACTGAAGATATGGTTCACTGAGTTGCCAGCAGAAAGATTTGCCTTTGGTCATTGGTATTAAATGTGTAAAGAGTTGGACCCGCCAGTTCTTCTCACCTCCACACAATCAGTACCCCTGGACCTGACATCATCAAATGTATTAGTGTTGGTGCCCATAGATAAATTTCTCCTCCACAGAACCTTAAATATCGTGTGAGGAAATTAACATGAATAAATTCAATGTACTCAAAATGTAATGTCAAAACAACACTGGTTGGACGTATTTCCTCGTCTTTGACATCTTAAAAGATCAATTGATTTTTGTTTGTAAACTCTTCAATGAATCAGCTAGTGGTCTCCAATCAATGTGCTCGCCCTCCGTTTTGCTTTTAAGATTCTGCAAAACATTTTGCTTTTTTATTTTATTGATTCCTGTGACCCAGTCGATCCTCCAGTTTACGCACTAAAAATTTGCCAAAGACCCTTTATAAATTGTGCAATCCGGCCCTGTATCACAACAGTTTGCTCAGTTGTCATCAACATGGCTAGCTGACACGGAATATTCACTATGTTACTGGAGCAGCTTCTGGTGATCATCGACACAAGATGCCTGCTATGAAGCTGCTTTTATTTGGCGTTGATAAAGGTAGAGTAGAGCTATGTCCGGTCCACCAGTCTCCATCAAGCACAAGCAGAATGAAGCAACCATTAATCATCAGCTATCATTATGTTCCTCATTGTACATATCCACACAATTTCATATCCATCAAGTGCTGTTTCATTGATTAACACAAGCTGATAAGTGTTCAACTTCCTTCCTTTACAACATCTGGCAATCAAGAGACTGCCTGAGGGATTGAGGGAGGCAGGTACTCTGACAATATTTATTTATGTGTGTGTGTGTATATATATATATATATTTATATTATATGAGCACGAAAGGGTCATGGCAATGAAAGCTACATCTTACAAACAAGGCTCTTACAGATGCACCATAGCAACCCATATTGTCGTGTTGAATCACAGATTGATTTGGGAACAGCTCTGCCCAAGATCGCAATAAATTGCAGAGAGTTGTGGATGTAGCCCAGTCTATCAAACAGACAAGACTTCCCACCATTGACTCCACTTACACCATGTTGCCTCAGAATAGCTGCCAACATAAGCAAAGGCTTATCTCACCCTGTCATTCCTTCTTCTATCTGCTCTCATCCGGCAAAAGGTCCAGAGTCTTAAAAGCACACAACACCAGACTCAGGAACTGTTTCCTTCCTTCTGTTATCAGGCTTCTGAACAGTCCTTCCATAAACTAGGGTACAGTTTGATTCACCTCTACCCGATTAAGGACATTGGGCTTTCTCTAAGGAACTGGTGCACTACAATGCTGAGAACTATATTCTGCACTCTGTGTATTCCCCTTTGTTCTATCTATTGCACTTGAGTTTGAACTTATTGCATCCAAGTATGGCATATCTAATCTGTTTGGATAGCATGCAAAACAATGCTTTTCATGGACCTCAGTACAAGTGACAATAATAAATCTAAACCTACAACCCAAATGCTGACAAATAGAATAGGTATGACAGTTGGCAGGGACATGATTGGCCATGACTATCACTTTTGGTGACTGTAACCAAACATTTTTTCTAAACGATCGTATTCTTGTGGGTCACTCTTGGCTTTGGCAACTATACATTGGTCACGGTGCCATCCCCACAGATTGTTCGCCACATTTAAAATGATGACCTTTAGTTTGTTTTACTGCAGGGAGGGTGGAGGGAGGGGTGTCTCTGGGGTGTATCAGGTAAATCTGGGGTGACCACAAGGATACGTTGTATACACGGTTATCTGGTCAATGAGTTATCTGGTGGAATGAGAGTAGAGGAACATGCCTAGATTTACCTCATCAGAGGCACCCCTGCCACCCCAGCCAGACCTGCCCGGCTTGTCTCCTGGCTCTACATTTCACAACTCCCACATCCTTTGTCCATGTTCTCACTCTCACTGCTCCCTGTATCTGGTCAAATAAACTTCAAAGAGCCAAGTGACTACATTTATCAAGTATACTTGAATCCAGATTCCAGAGTTGCTAGTTTAGTGCCTAAGAACAATATATTCTCTCCTCAATATGTGTAAGTGAGAGGGGAAAGATTTAATAGGAACCGAGGGCCAACTTTTTCACACACAGACTGGTTTGTATATGGAACAAGCTGCCAGGGGAGGCAGATACAATAATAACATTAAAAGACAGTTGGACAAGTACAAGGGTTAGAAGGGTTTTGAGAGATACGGGACAGACACAGTTAAATGGGACTAGATTAGATGAGCACCTTGGTTGGCATGGACGAGATAGGCGGAAGGACCTATTTCCATGGTGTATGACTATGTCTCAAACCAACAATTCTCTTTTTGAATGAGATTTGATGAATGAAGGGTGATGAATTGTGTGTTGACAACCCTCCAATTCCGGCTTCATATGCACTTTTAAAATGCTCAGCACTGGGTATTCGTGCTGAGAATATCCGTCTGCAACTCTCTACCATGTCACCTCTCCATCGTTAAAACCTGCTCTTTGCTCAAACATTTTATCACACACCCTGATATCACTCCCAGACTCAGTGTCAATATTTTAGACTTAACATTAGACTTTAGATATACAGCGTGGAAGCAGGCCCTTAGGCCGAGTCCACACCGACCAGCAATTACCTCTTATACTGGCACTATCCCACACACTCAGGACAATTTACAATTTTACCAAAGTCAGTTAACCAACAAACCTGTATGTCTTTGGAGTGTCGGAGGAAACCGGAGAGCCCGGAGAAAACCCACGCGGTCACTGGGAGAACGTACAAACTCCATACAGACAGCACCTGAGGTCAGGATGAAACCCGGGTCTCTGGCGCTGTAAGGCATCAACTCTACCGCTGTGCCACTGTGCCGGATAGCATTTAGTTTGATAAAATTGTACTTAAGCTTGAGAATTTGTCATTATATTATAAAATTGTACTTAAGCTTGAGAATTTGTCATTATATTAAAGAACCTATATACAACAGCAGCATATTTACAGATCATTATTAAAATGTAACCAATCAACTATGGAGTTATGACAGTTTGATGGAGGCCTAATTTTTAAATTAAAAATGATATGAAGATTAACAAAAGAAAAATTCCATCATTGTTTTCACATCCCTTGAAGGTCTTGCTCTCCTCATCTCAATACTCCCCGCCAAAGAGTCATAAAAAGTTGCTAAAGTACTAAGCCTGAGGATTGAGGCAAGTTAATTCAATTAAAAGCGCAAGACAGTGGTTAAATGAGCAAAAATAGACTACATCAGAGAACTTACAAGGACCATAAAAGCAAACGGTAAACGCTCATAAAAGAATATAAAAAGATTAGTGAAAGCAAATATAAGCACCGTACAGTTTGAAACAGGAGAATCACAAGGAACAAAGAGATGGCAGTACAATTAACCACAATTTTGGTTTGGAAAGGAAAAACTAAACTTTATTAGCATAGGAAACATCGTATTTAGCATCCAGTTTTAAAGAAGGAACTGCAGATGCTGGAAAATCGAAGGTACACAAAAATGCTGGAGAAACTCAGCGGGTGCAGCATATTTAGCATCCAGATGGGTGTCTACTGCTAAGTTTGAAATTGATGGGCCGAATCGCAGTATGACTCAAGGACTTAATGATAAATTCAGGTTTTCTAAAAATTCCACTGTAAGCTTCTGTTTTCTCCCCATTACTGGCCCGTATTATTTCCCCATCCAATGTCACTAAATTGATTCCTCTGGTGATTATCACTTTGCTGTGTGTAAGACCTTGTTGCATGGTAACTAGCTGTCATGTTTCTAACATCGAAAAGGTGACCATACTTCAAAAGTACCTCACTGTCTGTAAATGTTTAGGGGCATCCCTAACCTATGAATTGTATTATCCAAATGCAGTATTTTACTTTCTTTCAACACTTGGTAAAGGAAACAATGCAGGGATAAGGGCAAAATAAAGGATAGGGGGGAATTGGATAGCTCCTTCAATGTCTTGACACAGGCTGGAGGGGTTGAATGGCTTCCTTCCATGCTTTGCGAATCTAATCCATGACCATGGGGGCAGAGTGCAGCAATCTACCGCTGCGCCAGCTGAGATCAGCACAAACTGAGGGAATGTTCTTGTGGCTTCAGGAGTACACTGCTTCCTCTCTCCCTCTCACCGCTCTCAAAATAACACTCTTTTGACTGCTGCCTTAAAATAAAATGCTGTGGGGTCAGAATAGCACAGCTGCTTATAACAATAATCCCTTTTGTTTTCAACTAGAGTTTTTGTTTCTACAGAAATTAACTTTGAGGAGGATATCAGCTTGAAAGCTTTTAAGCTCTGTGTAATGCACTCACATGGGACTCCTTAAAAAATGTATTGATATAGGGCTATTAAATTACTTACATTCATCTATGAGTTGGGCTCGTTCCTAAAGATCAGTGGACCAGTGACATGTGGTTTTAATTTAAAAAGCTCTGTAACTTAAATACTTTTTGCCCAATAGAAAGGAAAACTAAAAATTCCACATATGGAAAACACAGATCCCGCCCAGAGGCAATTTTTGGTTGAGAATGTTGTTCTCTTAGTTCCCCTGCCAAATGTGCTAATCAGAAATTGAACAGTAATAAATGTAATGCCAATAATTCCCAGTCACATAAAGCCAAATTGTTGAACACAAGTTTACTCAGTTGACCACATTTTAATTCTGTTAGGCTGCAGCACAATGGTGGGACTCACAACTTCATGTCAGAAGGGTTGGGTTAAGATTCAAGTCCTATTGACAGACTTGAGCATATAATATAAGATGACATTGCAATGCAGAGTTGGGCATGCCATCTTCTGAAACCACATTAAACCAAAGGCTCGTCTGCACCCTCGAGTGGAAATCATGAAATCCAGAGCACAATTGTGTTGAGGAGGGACCACGTTTTCCCTTAACACACAGACAGGAGACAACAAATTATTTGCCCATTTATGTTAATTATGTCTTTTTAAAGCCTGCTACTTGCAGGTCAGCTGCCACCATTACTACATAAAAATGGCTACATTAGACAAGTAAAATACTTTTGCAACACCTTTAAGTGATAAAGGACACTGCAGAGGGGTTTTCTTTGCTTTTCAAAGATAAATTTAATTTTAGTAACTTTTGCTACATGACTTCTGTGACTTACTTCACAGATTCCTTTGAATGCAAACAAATTGAATTAAATGATTAATATATACAAATTCAAATTACATTCAAAAAAGGGTTTTTGATTAAGTATTAACTGTTTCCTTTCTTCAGATCCTCCTGATTCTCTGCAATTCCAGAATCTTTACTTTTTTATTTCATGTTACTGTTTTGTCAAATCTATCTTTTTGCTTCAGACATTCAGTATAATCAAATACTAAACATGTATAAGTATTGGTTTATTATTGTCATATTATTGTCATTTTGAGCCCCTCTGAGGAAGCGCTGTAAACAGTTTATGTATGTATTGTTAGGTCTGTCTACCTTTGTATGTATCAAATTAGTAACTGCATTGATGTGAAGCACTTTGGTCAACGTGAGTTGTTTTTAAATGTGCTATACAAATAAATGTAGTATTATTATTATATTATTATTATTATATGCACAAAGTTACAGTGAAAAGCTTTGTTTGCATGCTATCCAAATCATACCATGAGATCAATGTATGAAAAGATATAGGATCTGATGCTATTTGCCCACAAGTAAGCAAAATGAATCATTCATTTCAAGAATTTTGCCTTGAGTAACAAAGTACAAAAACCTGACCATGCCTCTCGACTCCAAAATAAAGTAACAGTTATAGATCATCACTTCTTTTACAGCAATGAGTTTGCTATTAACAGCTTTAAAATTCACAATTTGTACCATGTTTTATAGTAGCTTGCCAAAATTTCACTGAGCTAGAAATCGATTTTCTAAAGAAAACTCATATTTGTGTTTTTCCTTGGCATTGTTGCAAATCCTCTTAGATACCACCACTACATAAAATGCCTCTGCTTTGTTGGGGAGGGTGTACTATAATGATGGCAATAGCATCATCCAACACCAAACACATTTTGTTTTTCTGAATAAATCATAAATTATGGAATTACAAATAATTCAAAATTCTGAGATTTATTTAATTCTCTTAATTGTTCCAAATTGGCACCCATGACAATTTTCCATTCAAGAAAAATCTTTAATTTCAAACTAAAAAGATCATGGTGTGAGATTTCATAACTGGTTCCCCTCCCCTCCTCTGCTCTCCCAATACTGACAAAACTTTATTTGAAGATGAATTATTTTCTCAGAACAAATTTGTTTTTATTAATACAAAAAAATACTGATAATACAGTAGCTAAATTAACACAAAAAAAACAGCGATAATGCAACAAGAAACAAACAGAACTCATGACAAATTGTGATCAGTAAATCACTCATTCACAGAGCAGCATGTTTAAGACTAAATTTCAGCACACTAATGTAACATGGTCCACTTAATCATTTCCACATGTCAACAACGTAAAGAATTAGAACTCAGAAATCCTTCTCATTGAAAGAACACTTTCACCCCCTTTACGGAACAACTGAATAGGGAATCCTTATGTGCTCTCTACAGAAGCAGCTGCTACATATGAACCGCTTGCTTGAGGCCAACACATGTCCCAGTCATTACTTTCAGTAGTATTTACCTCTGTGAATCCTTCTTGCAGAACATCCAGCATATTTCCTTTGGCAAAGCAAGTGATCATTTTATTCTGTTCCAGTGACAAGCAGGTCCTGTATAAAGGACCAACAAAAGAAGATTTTTCTTCCAAACAAATTCTATTGGGCAACAACAGAAGGGCAGTTCCTTCTGATCCTGTGTGTTCAGTCCGTTACCTTCATTTTAAACAGGATGAGAGTATCAGAATACAGTGTAGAAAAGAGGGAACATAACTGAGCATGCTCAACAGGCAACCAGTCATATTGAGGAGGGTTCGGTATGACACAGTTGTCATGCCAACCGTTCACCACAGGATGAGAAGGTGGGCAGTCGAAAAAGGCAACCTCAAACGTAGATGGGAGGTTCCAAACATTATAAATAAACCCAGTAGAGTGAAACTAAGAAAGCAAACAAATACTATCTGCTGTTACCACATGTCAACCATAAGAGGACAAAGGATATTAATCATATATGAACAACAACATTTGGTTTCAAAATGAGTGAGTTATCTGAATTCACCATGCTTCAGCTGCATGTAAACATGAGTGTCTTAGTTCACTTTACACCAACTATCTTCAAACTTTTTTTTTAAATTACACACGGAGCTGGCAAACTGACTGGTTGCATCACTGCCTGGTTCGGTAACACGAACACCCAGGAACAAAGGAGCGTACATAGAGTGGTAGACACTGCCTGGTCCATCACAGGTACTGACCTCTCCACCATCGAAGTGATCTATTGGAGGCTCTTCCTCAAAAACACCACACGTATCATCAAAGACCCACACCTCCCTGGCCACACTACTCGCCGCTAACATCGGGAAGAAGGTACAGGATCCTGAAAACTGTGAACTCCAGGTTCAAGAACAGCTTCTACCCAGCAACCATCTTGAACACTGCACAACACTAACTTCAGCAACTATGATCTGCTGTAAATTGTGTCTTTGGTTGCACTACAGACTTGATTTTGCACTTTTGAGGTTACCTTGCATGACAATTATTAATTTATTATGTTATTGATTATTATATATTTATTTGCTTAAAAGGGCTTGTTAAGTTGCAACAAGTTAGAACTTCATTGTTCTGTTGCCGGCACATTTGACAATTAAACACTCTTCACTCGCTCTTTTGAAACTGGGCCAGCAGCAGATGGCGAGTGAACTCACCGACCAGATCGCATATTTAGGATGACACTCCCTGTTGCAGCTTTAACTCGTGATTGCATAATCTTTATGGAAACAGAGGTTTAGAGTAGATCATCCATACTGACATCCTCCTGTAAAGTTACCCCCAACATGAAGCCAGCCAGCAGGTTTTGAAAATCAAAAGAAAAATAAGGCAGATGCTGGAATTCTGAAATAAAATCAGAAAACGCTGGCAAACCCAGCAGATTAGGCAGCAGCTGAAAGAGAAACAGGTAATGTTTCAGATCTGGGACTCTTCATCAGGAGAGAAACCTGACCTCTTTTTCAGTTCTAACGATGGCTCTCGGAGCTGAAAGGTTAACAATTCCACTTAAGCAAATGCTACCTGGCTTGCTGAGGTTCTCAGAAATTTAAGTTGATTCAGTCATGTGATGTCAAGATGCTGCTGAAAGCCCAGATACAGCAAAGGTAATGGCACCAACACCACTTACCAAGCTATTGCAGGTTGGTTAACATAGTGCCATCCATCATACTAAGTGGAACGTTGTGCAGGTAAATCATGGACACAACAAGCAGGACAAATCTGGCTAAGAGCATAACAAAAGAGAAGAGTAGACCACTTGGCCCCTCACGCCATTCAATACTATCACGGTTGATCAGCTCATGCCTCATCTCCTATTCTGTGCCAGTTCCCAATAACCTCAAATCCCTGCTCTTTAAATACCTTGCGATGATTTTGCCTCGGTAACCCTCTTGGCTGAGCTTTAGAGATTCACCGTTCTCAGTGAGAAGTTCCGGGGCATCTCCGTTTTCAATGACTGTTCCTATCCTTGTAATTATATACCCTTGTTCCAGATTTGCCCTCAGGTGGAAATATCTCAACCAAGTTTCTGATCTTATTTACAGAGACAGAGTCTTGCAGCACAAAAGTGGGACCTTCAACCACGTCCATGCTGACCTTTTTGCCTGAATACAAGACTTCCACTTGCCTGTACCAGGTCCATATTCTTCTATGTCTTTGCCTGTTTAAGCAAATGTCTGAATGTCTCTTCAATGCAGTGTCTGTATCCAATTCCACAACCGCCTTTGGCAAGTTCCAGATATAAAGCACGTCTGTGGGGAACAAAATCTTACCATTCAGATCCTCTTCAATGCTCCTTCCTCTCACCCTAAATTTATAGCCTTATTTTTTTTTTTCATTACCATGGGAAAAAAGATTCTGACTACATATCTTATCTCTGCAAAAGACCTATTTGTTTCTACTCTGCCTCCTGGCTGTATATCAATTTTCAGTGCATGTCAGTATATTATCCTCAAGGTTATGTTCCTTAACTTTGTACACTAACCTCTTATGTAGGACTTTATCGAATGCATTCTGAAAGCCCAGGGACACATATTCACTGACAGTTTTCTTTCATAATGAATATTCTGCTTTATTATATTTTCAATCTCTCGCTCTGTTTTTTTTTTAAAGATTCCAACACTCTGTATATCCACTAGAACCTCACACATTATATGTCTTGACCTGTGTTGTTAACCACGTTAATATTTCCTTTGACCTTCTTTGTAATTATAACCCATCAGTTAAAGTAGAGGAAGGTGTTGTTGAAAGTACTGTGAAGCAGCATTTGTTTATCAATAGCCTGCTCGCTGACTATCTCCAACTAATAAGGGAAAAAATTGTGATGTTTAATGCTATCGTTAATCCTAGTCTAAAAGCTTGGAAAAGTAGATTGCCTTAAAAGCAAAATATATTGCTGCTGATAAAGAATTGAACAATATTGGGCTAGAATATGTGTTGGCCATTGCCACTTTATACTAGTACCAACTTGTCCAAACCTAGGGCAGCCAGTAAAGTGCTTCTTCACAACGACAGAGCGCAAATTCGATCTTGACTTTAAGTGTTATCTTTATGGAGTTCGCATATTCTCCCTGTGACCTTTTGGGTTTCTTCTGGGTGCTCCAGTATCCTACTACATCCCAAAGACCTGCGGGTTTGTAGGTTAGTTGGTCTCTGCAAAATAGCCCCTACTGTGTTGGGAGTGGATGCGATACTGGAGTAACACAGAACTAGTGTGTCTGGGTGATTGATGGTCGGCGTGGACTAGATGGGCTGAAAGGCCTGTTTTCATGCTGTACCTTTCAATTAAAAACCTCTCTGCTACTCCAGCGATGACAGAGGATCTGGCACCAGGCTGGTCTGATGCATAATATTAGTGCATTAGAAGCAGATGGTTGAAGAAGGGTCGCGACCTGAAACGTCACCCATTCCATCTCTCCAGAGATGCTGCCTGATCCGCTGAGTTACTCCAGCTTTTTGTGTCTACCCATAGCTTTATATCCCTCTTCCACTTCCACAGCTTGGTATTCAGTTCTTAATTTTGTTTTCTCTTTCCCCTAAATTTGTTTCCCTTTTAAAACGCCTTGGATAATTTTGCATTGAAGGAGGAAATAAAAGCATAAGTTGGCACTTCAGATCTCAGACTGCTCTGCCACTCATTAAGATCACAGCTCATTTGATCTTTGACCTCAGCTCCATATTTCCGCTCGATTCCCAAAACCCCAGACTTCCCTCCCATGCAAACACTCACAGTAAAGGCATTCTCTACATTCTGTGTCATATGAGCATCTTCCAATCTACAATATGACCAGCTGATGTACTGACTAGCTGGCATCCAGTTTGTCTGATAGCACAATCCTAAACTACTACAATCTTAAATTTCTAGGTCTTGCAGACAAAACATGAAAGGTCAAAGAGATATATTATAATTCCTCAAAGCTCAGATGCAAACCCTCAGCAATCAGCATTGTCATGGCTAAAATCACTAAGATACAGAGCAAATACAGTGCAGCTTTTATGAGACTCTTGCCTCCACTGGACTCCAAACATGTCAAGGCTATGGGAAAAGTGACCAAGGTGCAGCAACACAGGTTTAACAAAATCACAATGATCTAACAAAAATTGAATACAACAGAAGAATTTGTTTCTGTTGAAGAACCGTACAGTGCAAACGATGAGAAATATGCATTTTTCCCTCACTATCAACAACTAGCCAACTTACTTTGCCCCATAAGCAACTCACTCGATTCCTCACAGAGTCTCTCTGGGCTGTTTAATACACCTACTGACAATAATGTAGATGACTAATAATAGCAATCAATCCCTATTCATTTATTTAAAATCGGCCTGGGTGATCAAGTAAACCCCAGTGATGGATAACTTCAGGAAATGTGAATCCAGAGCAACCTATTCCTTCTGGGCTTCCTACACCCCACCAGAAGCACTTTTGATGAGCACCAAATAAACAATAGCATTGAGTAGACCAAGGAAACTAAAGAGTGTGTTATTGTCTGACACCACTGCAGAAACGCAGATTGCTTTAACAGTCTAAACTAGAGTGGAAAATATGGCCAAATTATATGTTGTTGATAGTTACAAAATAATTACACTGGAGGGGGGAATGATTGCATTGGTCAACATGTGAAAAGTGTATCAAAAGTCAGGTTTAGATGTTACTACTTCAGAAGCTTCTCATGAAATCACTCCTGGCATTAATGTATGCAATGCGATTGCCTCAGTTATTTTCTCTGCAGTATCCGATAAATACTTGAAACATCTTTGATAATATTTATGCCAAAAAGCTGGCCCTCACGTTCCAGAGAGTTTGTGATCTTAGAAGTTGGTTCCAAATCACATTCCCATAACACAAAGACTTGGCATCTCACAAAGTAATGGGAATTGAAAAAAAATTGGGGATTTATTGAATTACTTTTTTTTCACATAAATTCCAAGACAACAAACTTTATTCCATATCTGAAATTTATGTGCGAATTTATGAATTTACAATGCACAAAAGGAAGCAATAGTACAGGATACAACCACATTATTTTAAGTGTTCATCTCATCATAGTTACATAGTTCAACTCTGAATCATTCATTTCACTCTGAAATATAATCCTGGCTTCACAAATCCTTCTCCATTACAATTTGCCATGATCCTCCAAAATCTATTTCCATACAGTCCAGCTGTTTTTTTGCCTTATGAAAATTCCTCCCCAATATTTGACCTCAAATTCACCCAGAGAGTTGTGAATCTGTGGAATTCTCTGTCTCAAAAGGCAATGGTGGCCAATTCTCTGGATGCTTTCTAGAGAGAGTTAGATAGAACTCTTAAAGATAGCGGAGTCAGGGGATATGGTGAGAAGGCAGGAACGGGGCACTGATTGTGGATGATCAGCCATGATCACATTAAATGGCGGTGCTGGCTCAAGGGGCCGAATGGCCTACTCCTGCACCTATTGTCTATTGTCAAACACTTTCTTCGTGGCAATTAATCTCAGGTGGATACAAGGGGGAGTGGGGGGGATTTATTAGCAGATGGGTGAAGTAAGTAGCAAAGACAAAGTGAAAATGAGACGAAAAAGTGTCAGATAAGGAGACAAGACGAGGAGTGAAATGTACAGCCGGACGGAGAGATATGGATGGACTGAGACAGGAGAGAAGGAAAAAGGGGGGTATAAAAGGGAATATGGGACTCGGGGATGGCAGATGAGCATACGGAAGAAGGGAAAGGGGCAGGGTGGTTGAGGATAGGAGAAAAGTACTTGCACCTGGGTGGTGGGGGGTTGGGGGGTGAAGGGATGTTATGTGAAATTGGTGAATTCAATGGCAACATTTTTGTCCAAATACATACTAACTCCTCCATTCTCTTCCAAATGCGAGTAATTCCTGTTCCTGAGAATCCTCTGCAATAGCTTCCCTACAGCTCATGTAAGGTTCTATAATTCCCGAGATTAAACCTACTTCCCTTCTCAAATAAACGAGTCAATATTGGGAAAGTTATAATTACCACTACAACAAATCTGTTGCTCCTATGTCTTTTCAATAACATGCCCACACATATGTTCTCCACTTCCCGCTGAATATTGGGAGGCCATAGTCTAATTCCATTGGAGTGATTGCACCTTTTTTTGTACAAGTTTTACCCATATCGCCTATGTGAATAAACTCTTCACTATATCCTCTCCCACCGTGGCATTCTCACTAATAGTAATGCAACGGCTCCATCACTTTTACCTTCCTCTCAATGCATGATGTTAAAAAGATAAATTCATCATTTTACAATTGTGAATATTTAAACATAATGGGCTGCACATCCAGAAAAGGTACATGGCTTCAGACTTACTACTTGCCTAGAAAATTGAAAATTAAACTTGTAAAATGTAGAAGTGATCTCGACTTTAGACTTTAGAGATACAACGTGGAAACAGGCCCTTCGGCCCAACAAGTCTGCGCTGATCAAAGATCACCCCGTACACTAGTGCAATCCTACACACTAGGGACAATTCTCAGAAGCCAATTAACCTACGAACCTGTACGTTTTTGGAGTGTGGGAGGAAACCGGAGCACCCGGAGGAAATCCACAAGGTCACATAGATAACGCACAATCTCTGTTCAGACAGCACCTTCAGGCAGGATCGAACCCAGGTCTATGTCACTGCAAGGCAGCAACTCTACCGCTACTGTGCCACCCTAATTTACAAATTTACTGAGATATTGTAGCTATCCAAACAATTCCTGACATAAAAGGTGTAAACTACCAGGGTCTCTTTGACGCTGAAGATATGATTTAGAAAACCCTAGTTTGAGCAGGCTGAGATCAGAATCGGTTTCTTTATTAACACGTCATTAAAAACAATAGAGAGGTTCTGCACAAATGACCAGTTTTCTAATCATTCGTGAAAAGCATAAAAAGGAATCGCTGAGAGACACCAATCAATCTTTACTTGGAATTAAATTCTATTTAATCCATGCACAGTTTCCTTCAATATAGTGAATGAATCTGTTTGAATTAAAGCTATATTGGGAGTCCTGTGTGGGAACACCAGCTTTGACAATTCCCACATCATAATATATATAAAAATAAAATCAATACCATAATCACAAAACAATCCATAGAAACTTAACAGCATTACGCTAAAGTGCAGAAAGCCCAGTAAAACTAATCATAGTAAATTACAAGTATTTGCATGCATCTGTCTATAGATAATGTCAATAACAATACAATTAAAATTGAATCAACATTAATCTGAATCTGAATAACAATGCCAACATTAAAGCAAGCAAAGAACAAAGCTGGCATTCCTATTGTTAAAAATGTCAACCTTTTCTATCCAATGAACTCACCAACCTATTAGAACCGAATTTTATGTACTTGTTTAATGTAGTTACACCAAGGTAGATCAAAACTTTCTTCAGGCCCTAACTTCAAAGATAAACAGTATTAAACCTACCTTGGCTGCCAAATCCACAATATCAGGTTCAGTGGAATTCTCTCACTTAAACTGGCTGATTTTATATGAAACCTCCATGCTATTTATTTGCTATCTATAAATGTCAATACTGTATTCCATTAGTGCTAGCATCAAAAAGGCATCATCCTGACAAGAGGTCCAGATAATATTAACAGAGCCCCAAATCCAACCACTGTGGCACACAGCACCTTTCAATAAGTTCTCGGGCACTGAGTTAAGCTTTTCCAACACTGAGGTTAATACGGATCATGAAAAGTATTGCTTGCATTGGAGGTCATCTTTCAGTAGATTTCATTTCTTCTTTACCAATTTCATCAACACATAAAAGTTATTTGCACATTTCAACAGGACGTGGCATCAAGATCTTCAATGTATATTTGAACACACTAGCTGCAGTCAATTAATGGGTGTGGCTTATTCTTGGAAGTGAAACAAAACCTATCATATTAAGTATTAGCAGCTTTGAGCTATATTCAAATATAAGGAAAATTATGAGGTAATGGAAGGCTGTAATATTATTGACCCAGTCACTGCCTACTCCACAGTACAATATAGAAACCATAGTCATAGAATTGTACTGCACAGAAACAGGCCCTTCAGCAACACCAAGTATATGTCCACCAACAATTAACTTTAGTTAATTCATTTGCAAATATTTGGAAGAAATATAGTAATGTTTCCAGAAGACTGACTTAAATATCTCTCAGTACAGGCTTACGCGATTGTTCCATTCCTGACAACTGCCCTTAAACTGAATTTTCACAAAGCAAAAAAAAAAACAATTTTCTCCAAAACAAGATTCTGTTACAGACAGCAAAGGCATACATATTAATAAAATTATAATCCGTAATTAATTCTCACTCCATCTATTCTACAATAATGCAAAATGAATGGTATAACTTTTTCAAACAAGTCATCCTTCTGTAGAACTATTCTATTTAAGGTTGTTAAATCACTTTAGAAACATGTATGGCATACTTAAAAATGCTGAATAAATGCATCAGACGGAAGTATTAAAAGTATTAACAGTATCTGAAAAAACTTCATAAAGCAACCAATTAAATCTCCTGTGGTGAAGTAGCACTCTTAAAAATATCCACATATAAACCACTTCCTCACAACAATAGGAACTCCAGTGACATCGACTCAGTTATTTGTATAGAACTGTATGAAGTGTAGAAGTGAGATCAACCGACTGACCAAATGGTGCCAGCACAACAAGCTGGCTCTCAACTGATTGCGGACTTTAGCAGGGGAAGGATGAGGACCCACAATCCCGTTTATATCAATGGGACGATGGTGAGAGGGTCAATAACTTCAAATTCCTGGGCGTGCATATATCAGAAGATCTTTCCTGGACCCAGCACACTGATGAAATTGTAAAGAAGGCACATCAGTGACTACTTCCTGAGAAGATTACGGAGATTCGGCAGGTCGAAGAGGATTCTCCTAAACTTCTACAGCTGCATGGTAGAGAGCATTCTGTCTGGTTGCATCGTGGCCTAGTTCGGCAACTTGAACGTCCAGGAGCGAAAAAGACAACAAAAAGTTGTGACCACTGCCCAGTCCATCACCGGCTTTGACCTCCCCACCGTCGAAGGGATATATCGTAGTCGCTTCCTCAAAAAGGCAGCCAAAATCATCAAGGTCCCACACCATCCTGGCCACACACTTATCTCACCACTGCCATCAGGAAGAAGGTACAGGAGCCTGAAGACTGTAACGTCCAGGTTCAGAAACAGCCTCTACCCCACAGCCATCAGGCTATTAAACACAACGAATAAGCCATGAGCTCTGAACTGCAAAATACTATATTATTATTTGTTATTTGCACTATATTTGTTATTTATTGAACTTTTTCTTTTTTTCCCGTTATATACAATGTTTACATATTCACATATTCTATTGTGCTGCAGCAAGTAAGAATTTCATTGTCCCGTCTGAGACATATGACAATAAAACACTCTTGACTGGAATATTTAATGAAACTCGAACATTTGAATGTTAAGAACTAAAATATGAAGAAAACATAACATAACTGCCTGAAAATGCTGATGAAGATGCAATGAGATTTAAAATATGTGATACTATGCGCCAAGTTGTGGTAACCTTTGCAGCTCTCAATGACCACGTGAAAGGCGACATAAGTATACAAATAGATTCTATCACTACCAAATACGGAGCCAAGTGGCAGTCGGCATCTCAACCTGAGACAAGACAGAAATATTCAAAACTCATTTCAGATCTACTCTGTCTCAAGAAGGTACCACTTCTGCACGAATCTCCGAGATTGCCTAGAATTGGTACTGACCAAGAATACTGTGTCAGTACATTTTAGTTAACTCGTCAGTCCAATTACTAACCATAACCATCAATTTTAAAACAAAAGCTTTTAAGCAGATGGTGGGAGATTGCAACCTTCGCGTGGTCCGCCCTGTTTCGACAAATGGAATCAACCTGGCGTGCACAATCAAATAAGATCTAATAGAACAAGTTGTCCTACAACTTTAGGCTGTGCACCCCATACGCAAGAAGAAGACGCAGATAGCCAGGCATTTATTCTCTCTAATCAACTAGATATTTCAAATTCAAATTCTGGGTCTCGTACTGCCAGATTAAATTGAGAAGGGAAGGGGAAGTGGAAGCCAGTTATTTGTGCAATAATTGCAAAATACATTACCAAGTGTTGAGAGCAAGTGTTGAAGAGGCAAATTTCTTCCTTTCCGCTGATGAATGTTTTCAGTAAAATCTAAGTTAATTTTCTTTTCCCAACATTTTGAGTTTGGAAACCAGTACAAAATTTGCCACTAAATTGTTAATTAAAAGCAGTAAACTGTTTCCTTCACCATAAGGGGTAGACATGTTACTCATTTCTTTTCCGGTTGACACATTCATTAATGCAGTGAACTGTTAAACATCTCAACCACAAAACAGCAGCCTTCACAACCTGGTACTATGGAAACAATTTTATCACTTCCGGACTTAGAGATTGCTGTAGAGATTGCAAAGGCACAAATAGAGCACAAATCAATTTTATCATTGATCATTAATAGTTAGAATATTTACAAAAACACTTTAAAATGCTCATATTTACTGTTAATCAAATGTTAATAAATTGAAATTAACACAACAGTATGGTAAAATCTTTATAAAAAAACACAGCCCCATGTTTATGTTGTCTCTGCTCAGTTGCAGTAGCAGGAACTAGGAGGAATCACCGACACTTCAAATCATTGACATTCTTCTAAGTAGCACTAACTTTGTTCCCTTATTGCAGAAGTCAGTATGAAATCAATTCCAAAGTATTATAAATATCATAACTTTAACTCAGACACCCTGATAAGCCAGAGCCAACGAGGTTCTCGATCATGATCATTCCATTTCCCATTCTCTTCTCTCTCAGACATAACCTGGGGTACTGTCCAATTCCTCGACCCCATGGTGGATATTGGACTTTGTCTCTCAAGCTGCTACGGGGGAGTGCTGAGAACTATATTCTCCACTCTGTCTCTTCCCCTTTGCTCCATCTATTGTACTTGAGTTTGGCTAGATTTTACTTATGTATGGTATTATTTGATCTGAAGATAGACACAAAATGATGGAGTAACTCAGCGGATCAGGTAGCATCTCTTTGGCGTCTGAAGAAGGGTCTCGATCCGAAACGTCACCTATTCTTTTTCTCCTGGGATGCTGCTTGTCCCGCTGAGTTACTTCAGCATTTTGTGTCTATCTTCGGTAAAAACCAGCATCTGCAGTTCCTTTGTACAATGTATTATTTGATCTGTTTAGATAGCATGCAAAACAAAGCTTTTCACTGAACCTCAATACACGTAACAATAATAAGCCGAAACCTAAATGTCCCCCTCTCTCAGAATCACAACTAGAATTCCTTTGCCTTCATCTTCCTACCTCAATAGATCATCCTCTCATGTCTGCAGTGTGATCCAAGCATCAAACATGCCTTTCCCTTGTCTTTTCCTTTACAACACTTTAATCCATCACCCCATCACCTTTAACAATCCGACCCTTCCTACTTTAACCTCCTTCTTGACCAATTTGCCCAAACATCTTTTGCAGGTGAAACAGTGACTTACTGAGACTTCTTTTAATTTAACATCCACATTTGCTGCCGAAGTTACCGCTGCTTGTGCACTGCCTACACCAAACACAGATTGTGTGATTTGGTTTGGGAAACACTTTCAATCATTTCACAAGTGTGGCCTTCGTCAACTGTCAAGTTAAGTTTCCATCCATAATTGAAAATTTTAAAATTCAAATGCTGTCAATCTGGAATAATAAAGGTCATCAACCCAAAATGTTAATGATTCTCTCGCCACAGGTTGACCCTCAACTTGCTGAGTGCTTCTGTTTTGCTGTTTCCTATTTTTAATACTCTATCCTTTGTCCTTGGTCTCTTTAAGGTCAAGTAACAGCATCTTAGTGTAAATGAGGAATATTGCAGCCATCCCTCACAGAATTCAACAACTTCAAGTAATGATTCTACTATTCCCACTTACATCTCTTTTATATTCACTTACCATTTCTATTATCAACCCCTTTGTCATTTGATCTCTTCAACCCTCACCCCATCTCATCCCATCTCATCCCATACATTTTATCCTTCCTTCACTCTCCCTTTGCCCTGCAAATGCCCTTACATTTTTGCGTTCTAATTCAAAGTTCTATTCAACTTTACCCCTATTTCTCCAACCTTATTTGCTGCCCGGCCTGGTAAGTTCCAGTATTTTCTGTTTTCATTCATTTCCAGCACCCATACTTCACTAAGGTGATCTGAACACTTTCACACAGCTGGCTTTCAGTTCTGTCATCACCAGGTGATGCCATCGACAGCCTAAACAGAGTTTATTTTGTGCCAAGCACTTCTTTTCCTCCTCCACTTCACCCTATCTCTCCATTGCAATCAAAACTCTGCACACCTATCACAAATCTTTGCTCCGAGACACAGTTTTGTAGCCTAATATATGGTGGTCGTCCAGTCAGGTATGTGGTGATCCAGAACACCAATGGAGCATCCACCTGCATCTTTGTCAGTTTTCTCCTTGGAAGTGCAGGCCGGATGATGTTAAAAGCACTGGAGAAGTAATAAAACATGTGCTTCCCGGCTTATCCAGGTGAGGTTAGGAACGATGGAACAGGTGGATGATGGCGTTCTCAACCCCCATCTTTGTTTGGTAAGCAAACTGCAAGGGGTCCTGGTAGGATTTAACCTGGTCTCCATGAAGACAACCACAACAACTCCATACAGAATGAAATGCTAAAACTGACAATCTCAAAAGGTAATATCGAAAAGACAATGGATCAAAATAAAAATAGAGTTTAGGTACATTACAATAATGAGGTTTACAATAAAGCCAGGGATAGCAGGATATAGTTCATACGTTGATAAGACATAGAAGCAGAATTAGGCCATTTGGCCCAATGATTCTGCTCTGCCATTCAATAATGGCTGATCTATTTTTTCCTCTCAATGTCATTCTTCTACGTACTCTCTGTAACCTTTTGACATCCTGATTTAGATATAAATATATAAATACCATAGCGGATTAAATTGCAGATGAAATTAGGAAGAGATGACTGGCGGATAAAACAGACCGTTCTACACACCATACAGGAGGCTGGTATCCCAGAGGTGAAGGGGACTGCTATTTACAGATAGGTGGCCACAATTCATGATCGCTGCCACTGGCATACTAGAAACCAATGCTGAATACTAATGCTACACTTTGTGTACTGTATATTTGAACTTAAACACTGCTATTGTTGGAGTGCTTTCATTACTTACAGAGAACCTTTCAGGTGTGCTCATAATTCTTTAGTTTGTGGTACCAGATTGGCAGATGCCTGATGGAACCGACTGCCCAAAGTATTTTCAACACTAAATTGAGGAGAAAAATACTTTAAGAAACTTAAATTTTAAAATGAATACATTGCACATTTGTAAAATCAAGGAATTAACACTATTTTGTTTTGACTATATGAATTCTCTTTCATTATTGTTATAGATTTTATTACTGTAGTAACAAACTTCACAGAAAGCGCCAATGCAACTACCAATCTCAAACCCATAACTGCTTTGCTCTGCTTTTGTAGCATCCATACCTTTCTTGATTTAGATCAAATCCATTACTGTTACTGCCAGAAACCCGATTATCTGCATAATATCTCTTATCAGCTCCCAGACCACCATTATTAGTATTCCAGGATGTTAGCAATGTTGACTTCTAATCAGGCTACAACCTGAACTTCGCATTAATAGCTTATGTTGTGCCTTTATTTAAGAAGGGCAGCAAGGAAATGTCAAGGAACTACCATCTAGTGAGCCTTATTTATTTATTTATTTGTTTATTTTATTATTTATTTAAATCAGTGATGGGAAAATGATTGAAATTGCAGGCAAGAAAAGTATTCTGCGAGACAGAATTTATCTGCATTTGGAAGCTAAGGACCAATGAAGGATTGTCAAAGATTCATAGAGTCAAGACACAAAATGCTGGAGTAACTCAGCGGGACCTGCAGCATCTCTGGAGAGAAGGAAAGGGTGACGTTTCGGGTCAAGACCCTTCTTCAGTGTCATACAGCATGAAAACAGGCCCTTCAGCCCAATTTGTCCATGTTGACCAAGATACCGCATCAACACTAGTCCCATATGCCCATGTTTGGCCCATATCCCTCTAAACCTTATAAACTATAAACCCACTGACTCCCATGGCTATCTGGACTACACTTCTTCCCACCCTGCTTCCTGTAAGGACTCCATCCCCTACTCCCAATTCCTCCGTCTACGCCGCATCTGCTCCACGGATGAGGCGTTCCACACCAGGACATCTGAAATGTCCTCATTATTCAGGGAACGGGGGTTCCCCTCCTCCACCATAAATGAGGCTCGCACCAGGGTCTCTTCCATACCCCGCAACACTGCTCTCTCTCCCTATCCCCCCACTCGCAACAAGGGCCGAGTCCCCCTAGTCCTCACCTTTCACCCCACCAGCCGTCACATACAAAAAGTAATCCTCCGTCAGTTTCGCCACCTCCAACGTGACCCCACCACTCGCCACATCTTCCCATCTCCCCCCATATCTGCCTTCCGCAAAGACCGCTCCCTCCATAACTCCCTTGTCAATTCTTCCCTTCCCTCTCATACCACCCCCTCCCCAGGCACTTTCCCTTGCAACCGCAAGAGATGCAACACTTGTCCCTTTACCTCCCCCCTCGACTCCGTTCAAGGACCCAAGCAGTCGTTCCAGGTGCGACAGAGGTTTACCTGCATCACTTCCAACCTCATCTACTGCATCCGCTGCTCTAGATGTCAGCAGATCTATATCGGTGAGACCAAGCGGAGGTTGGGCGATCGTTTCGCCGAACGCTCGGTCCGCAATAAACCAAGCTGACCTCCCGGTGGCCGCACTTCAATAACCACTCCGTCTCCGACCTCTCTGTCCTGGGTCTCCTCCATGGCCACAGCGAGCAGCACGGAAATTGGAGGAACAGCACCTCATATTCCGTTTGGGGAGTCTGCATCCTGGGGGCATGAACATCTCCCGTAGTCCTGCTGTCGATCCTCAGTCCCCCTGCTGTCCTCGGGCTCCTCCTCCCTTTTTCCTTTCTTGTCCCCGCCCACCCCCGCCCCCGATCAGTCTGAAGAAGGGTTTTGGCCCGAAACGTTGCCCATTTCCTTCGCTCCATAGATGCTGCTGCACCCGCTGAGTTTCTCCAGCTTTTTTGTGTAACCTCCCTCTAAACCTTTCCTAATCAGACTGATTTGCTGACGACACTACTGTGGTCGGACTTATTTCTGCAGCCTACAGAGGGAAGTCCTGAAGTTGACAACCTGGTGCTCATCGAAAACAAATGGCTCTGAACACCAGGAAAACAAAAGAGCTCATTTTGTTAGCCTTGACTGTCTCTCCCCTTCCTCAGTCCCCCTGCTGTCTCCTCCCATCCCCCAGCCTTCGGGCTCCTCCTCCTTTTTCCTTTCTTGTCCCACCCACACCCATTACGCCCCCGATCAGTCTGAAGAAAGGGCTTTTCGGCCCGAAACGTTGCCTATTTCCTTCGCTCCATAGAGGACGGCACGACAGCTGCACCTGGACTCTAACCTGCTGCTGACCCGCTACCGCTCCATCGAGAGCCTGCTGACATACTGCATTACAGCATGGTATGGCAGCTGCACCATGGCAGACAGGGAGAGGCTTCAGAGGGTAACCAGGACAGCGCAGAGGATCATTGGCTGCCCTCTCCCCTTTTCAAATCCAGGACAAACAGACTCAGGAATAGTTGCTTTCCGAGAATTATAACTACTATAAATTCAAATTCACACATGCACTGACTACACCGCCCAACACGGACTTCCATCTGTATATATGTATATATGTATGTAGCGCCGCAGAATTTGTGCACCTATTCCCCCCCCCCCCCCCCCATCTCCTTCTGTTTTTTTTGTTTTTTCTGTTTCTTGTTTTTTGTGCTAAATTGTATGTATGCACTGAGTACGAGCAGCTTTCAGTTTCACTGTACATGTATAGTGACAATAAATGGCATATCTATCTTATCTATTCATATGTATGTCCAAATGTCTTTTAAATGTTGTTGTGGTTCCTGTCTCAACTATTTTCTTTGGCAGCTCATTCCATATTCCCACCACCATCTGTGTGAAACCCTTTGGGTTCCTATTAAATTTTTCTCCTCCCACCTTTAACCTCAACCTTTATCAAAATGTCCATCTTTACTACTGTCACAGCCTATCTCCCGATGAAAATTCAATTCCTGCTTTTCTTGCCTGCAATTTCAACTATTTCCTTGTGCTCTCCTCAATGGCATCCTATCTCTATAAATTGAAGCTCATTACAAATTAAAATACCGTTCTACAAACCGGCATGGACCTATTATCAGGACCTATTATCGGGTGTTCCTCTATTCACAAATATTGGTACCAGCCAGCTTCATGATTTTTTTATTCAGCCTTTTCAAATCCCTCAGCAGTTTTGGCATGCCCAATCTCTTACAGATCTACAATCTTCCATAAACCTTTTTTCCAAAATCTGACTTCCTACACAACAATAGTCATTACCTGGGTCGGGCAGCATCTGTGGAGGAAAATGGTCAGAAAACATTTCAGATTGGAACCGTTCTTCAGAGCCCCATCAATGTGAAGAAGGGTCTCGACCCAAAACATCATCTGTCCATTCCCTCCATAGATGCTGACTGACACGCTGAATTCCTCCAGCACTTTGCTATTTGCTCAAGACTCCAGCATCTGCAATCTCTTATATATCCCCATTTCCATCTCCCACTACTGATTATTATGCTTAAAGCCATCCAGCCCATAACTTCTGGAATTCTCCCACTGAACTGCTCCAGGTCCTCACCTCTCCACCATCTTTTACTGACTCTCTTTAAAACGTGCTTTTTAGGAGCTGGTTTTGGTCATTCATTCAAATAGTTTCGGTCACTATCAAACTTTTGGCCAGGTACACATCTGTGCAGTAACTTATAACGTTTTATTACATTGATGGCACTGTGTAAACGGAAAACACTGTCGGCTAAAGAGCCACGTGGAAGCGAATTTTTTACAAATTTCCAGCATGAGAGTTTTAATCTACATTTGTGCTGGCGGCAGCATTAAAAGAAGCTTGACACAAAAAGCTGGAGTAACTCAACGATCCTTCTTCAGTCTCGACCCGAAACGTCACCCATTCGTTCTCTCGAGAGATGCTGCCTGTCCCGCTGTTACTCCAGCATTTTGTGTCTTTCTTCGATTTAAACCAGCATCTGCAGTTCGTTCCTCCGCTTTCAAAGCCTCTACTTTCCACAAATAATGCTCAAACGTGAGTGTATGAAGTGGAAATGCTAAATCTCTGTTGTTTATCAACTCTGCTATCAATCGGATTTGTTACAACAGAAGTGGCCGCGAATGTCATTTGCTGGTGCTAAAGGAATTGCCTTTGCAATGAAACAATCGGGGGGCGCAAGATGGTGCGAAGCAACAAAGAAAACAGACTCAGATTTACAACAATCGCCCCACGTTCAATCAATCATTGGAGCAGCAAACAAGACAACCCCCTGCCATGAACCCCACTCTGGAACTCTTGGTCACCCCCAGCCCCCACCTTCAGCCCGATCCCATGCTACCCGGGACACCCCCACACCTGACCTGGGGCCCTTCATCCCCGGGTCACCCACTGGATCCACCTCATCCTCCCGCCACGGTCATCCCACCGCTCGGGATTCACCGTTCACCACCACCACCCCTCCCTCGGGGTCCGGGCCTCACCCGCCCACTCTCCCCGGGACCCACCCTCACCTCTCCCCCCTCCCCCCTCCGCCCTCAGGGTCGGCCTCCTCACCCGCGCCGCTGCCATCACTATCGCCGACTCCCACTGGAAGAGGGGGAACGAGTCGCAGCCGCGGCCGGCGTGCTGGTCGCCATGGAAACCGGCGGGAGGGCGGGCGGACTGCTGTGGGGCGGGACTAGGCCCTGGCGGCTGTGCGTGCGCGTTCACGGATGGGGGCGACGTACCCGTCCACTAGCCCCAGCGGCTGTGCGTGCGCGTTTCGACGTACCCGTCCACTAGCCCCTGGGGGCGTGCGTGCGCGTTCCGGGGAGCGACGTACCCGTCCACTGGCCCTGGCCTGTGCGTGCGCTGTGGGGTGCGCGTTCCACAGCCCCGGCGGCTGTGCGTGCGCGTCACGGGGGGGCGACGTACCCGTCCACTAGCCCCGGCGGCGGCTGTGCGTCCACGGGGCCCGGCGGCTGTGCGTGCGCGTCCACGGGGCCCGGCGGAGGCGCGCTACCCACCAGCTGAGTTGGGGTCTCGAACACAGCCGAGAACTGCATATATGTAATTGTAAATATAATTAATTAATTAATTAGCCAAGTTAACAACATGTGGCACCTGTCCCATCCACAGGACGCCCCCCTCACAACCTGTCACCACTTTGAGGCCGGTAATTCGGCCCATCGAGCCCATGATGGCCCATTCCCAGCGTCGTGCCTCTATTTAAGATAGGCTGCAAGGAAAAGCCTGGGAACTATAGCTCACGCAGATCCAACATACATGAATTGTGTTTTATAAATAAATGTTCATTACTTGTTGCATGCGAACATTATTTGCAAAGCCGAAGAACATATTTGTTCACCACCTGGGCAATTTATGCATACATTTATGCATACATTGTTGGAATGGGCGCGGAAGAGTCACCAGGTTGTTATGTGGGCTTCGGCTTTCAGTTGATATAAAGCACAGATGTAAAAGGCTCAAAGGCATTGATCAAGGACATGTAACAATCATCCTTAACTGATTAAATTTATTATCACTCTCATTTTATGCTTGTAATATCCTGCTGTGACATTTGATTGAAATCTTTCTGGATCTCCTGTGGTGAGATAGACTGTAAATTATTTTTGTTCTCAGAAATGAGGAATACTGCAGTTTATTTAAACAGCAGGAGGTTCGTGCACTGTAATTGTTCACAAGAACTGTCAAAAATAAAACACTCTTGCCTACCACATACTTTTACCCACAATAATTGCAGAAAAGGTCATAAGGGACACTGAAGAATATTGCATCTGCTCGCAGGATGAGACGTTCCACACCAGGGCATCGGAAATGTCCTCGCTCTTCAGGGAACGGGGATTCCCCTCCTCCACCATAGATGAGGCTCGCACCAGGGTCTCTTCCATACCCCGCAACACTGCTCTCTCTCTCCCCATCCCCGCACTCGCAACAAGGGCAGAGTCCCCCTAGTCCTCACCTTTCACCCCACCAGCCGGCAAATACAACAAATCATGCTCCGCCATTTTGATTTAAATCTTTTTATTTGAATTTCACAGCAATTTGCATACATACAATGATAACAGACAGTGACAGTCAAGGCATAATTGTGCAACAGTATAGTAAGCGACCCTCAAAGCCCTTACCCACCTTCAACCCACCCGAATCAGGTCGGAACCAAACGGGGACAAACAACACTCACATACATACACATCCACACAAATATGGTAAGATAAACAAAACAAAAAGTACTAAAAATAAAAAAAATTAAAAAGGAGGTCACTAATAACAGTAAATAAGTAAGTAATTAAATAAATAAGTGTGGGGAGTGGGGGGGGGGGGGGGGGGGTACGGGGAGAGCAGCTGCAGTAGAGCAGTTCAATGGTGGAGAGCACTCAGTCCTCTTCCGAGTCCGGGGACAAGTTGAGAGAGTTAACAAGTTCCAAGAAAGGGTTCCATGTATCTAGGAATGTCTTGGTAGAGCCTTTGAGAGAGAACCTAAGCTTTTCAAGCTTTAAATTGTAAAGCACCTCCTTAATCCAGCGGGTGTGTGTCGGGGGGACAGGTGAGCCTCCAGGTAAGCAAGATCAGTCTCCGGGCTAACAAGGTTGGAAAAGCTAGAACCCGTTTCACCGCAACAGAGAGGTTGGTGTTGGGAGGGGTACCGAAAATGGCCGACAATGGGTTTGGAGGACTAATCTGGCCGTAGGCTCTGCTTATCAAGTCGAAAGCACTCCTCCAAAAGGCTGCTAGCTTAGGGCAAGACCAAAACATATGGCTATGGTTGGCAGGAGATTGATTACATCCGTTGCAGGTGTCCCTAACAGCGGGGTAAATTCTAGATAATCTTGCATTTGTGTAGTGGACTTTGTGAAGGACTTTGCATTGTATTGGGCCATGACGGGCACATATGGAGGAAGAATGGTTCAAATCCAAGGCAGAGTCCCATTGCTGGTCTGTTAGTTTCGTATTCAGCTCACCCTCCCACGCAGCTTTTAATGAGGTATGAGGTTTCAATATAACCGACCCTAACAAGTTATACAAAACAGAGATGCATTTCTTCCAGTTAGGATTTAGAGCTAAGATGGTATCGGTCAGGGTTTCAGGGGGGCAATTTGGAAAATGGGGGAATGTCTTCTTCACAAAATCCCTAATCTGGAAAAAACGAAAAAGGTGGGAGTTTGGGAGGCTATAGTTGGACGAGAGCTCCGCAAAAGACGAAAAGATGCCATCCTTCTATAGGTTTTTGATACTACTGATACCGTTGCTATGCCAGGTTTTGAATGCGTGGTCTGTACTTGAAGGTTTAAAGATGTAGTTTTTAAGCAGTGGGGTCAAAATGGAAGGGCCTTGTAAACCGAAGTTTTTCCCGAGTTGACCCCATATCTTGAGCGAGAGGAACGCAATTGGGCCTGCACCCACAGATGTTATAGGAAGGGGGAGTTGGGAGCATAGGACAGACCGCAACGAGAGATGTGAACTCGCCTTTTCCATGTGTACCCAGGTCGGTAGGTGGTCGCAATCATCATTCATCCAATACAGGAGTTTTTGCAAGTTAGCTGCCCAATAGTATCGCCTAAACCTCTGCCATTTTCACCACCTCCAACGTGACCCCACCACTCGCCACATCTTCCCATCTCCCCCCCCATGTCTGCCTTCCGCAAAGACCGCTCCCTCCGCAACTCCCTTGTCAATTCTTCCCTTCCGTACCACCCCTTCCCCGGGCACTTTCCGTTGCAACTGCAAGAAATGTAACTCCTGTCCCTTTACCTCCCCCTCGACTCCATTCAAGGACACAAGCAGTCGTTCCAGGTGCGACAAAGGTTCACCTGTATCTCCTCCAACCTCATCTACTGCATCCGCCGCTCTAGATGCCAGCTGATTTACATCGGTGAGACCAAGCGGAGGTTGGGTGGTCGTTTCGCCGAACACCTCCGCTCAGTCCGCAAGAACCTACCTGAACTCCCCCTAACATTCCCTATCCGACCTCTCTGTCCTGGGTCTCCTCCATTGCCAGAGTGAACAACACCGGAAATTGGAGGAACACCTCATATTCCGCCTGGGTAGCCTGCGTCCGCGGGCGTGAACATTGAATTCTCTCAATTTTGCTAGCCCTTGCCGTCTCCTCCCCTTCCGTAACCCTCGAGCTGTCTCCTCCCATCCCCCCGCCCTCGGGCTCCCCTTTTCCTTCCTTCTTTCCCCCGCCCCACCCCCTATCAGTCTGAAGAAGGGTTTCGGCCCGAAACATCACCTATTTCCTTCGCTCCATAGATGCTGCTGCACCCGCTGAGTTTCTCCAGCATTTTTGTGTACCACTGAAGAATATTGATCGATATTGGCAAATAATGGGGCATACTGCAGTACACAATTTGAAATGCTCTTCTTCGGAATAGCTGGTAAATGTAGCAATAGTCATAGCAAGTCCATCCTGTGGCATCACATAATATAATAAAGGTAATACATATGTGAATCATCATAATAGCTCAAAATTATCAATTTTCTTCAACCTTTTATAGTTCAGACCATACAGAAAAGTTTATAATACTGATATTTTATATTGTATTTTTATGTTCTCCAAAATATTGAAACACACAGATCATTGTACAAATATTCAGGCAATTCATTATCAATAAGTTGATCAAGTCCAAATGCATCCTCAAGTACAGTCTTCTCACATGTAAATGAAAAGGAAAGGTTAGATTTACATCCAGATTCAGATCCTGTAGAATTTAGTTGAACAAGGAAATTACATTGTATTAATAATTATAATTTCACCAAAACTTTTTTTTGTTGATCATTTTACAGAATTTGGAAACAATGTCAAATATCCAGTTTCATTTATTTGTCAGGACTTTGGCAGCGAGTATCATCATCTTGAGATGGTAGTGGCAAGACATCTGCTTGGATTTCTGCAGGACCTCTGGTGAAGGTACTCGCACATTGCTGTTGGAACGGCTGTTCCAGGATCTAGAGTCAGTGATAATGAAGGACAGGTGATACATTTCCAAATCGTACTGTGGAGTAACCTGCAGCCAGTGATGTTCCCATATTCGTACAGCCCAAAACCCTTCTTGTGGTGGAAGCTTTGGATTTGAAAGGTACTGCTGAGAGAGGCTAGGCAAGTAAATAGAGTCTGCATTAATTTAATCCCCCACAGTGGTAAATATTAGGTAGACATTTGGCTTAGTTACTTTTTAAATGCCCATGTACACAATACTGAAGTCCATGAACCTAAAGTTCAGAAACACGGTACCAGACATGGTCACTACTAATTAATACAAAGAACTGAGATGATATACAAAGACAGGATATACATCTGAAAATATTAATACCATTTGTCATTGCACCGAACACAAAAAATGCAGCAAAGTCTTTAACTTTAAACAGAATACAATTAATTCAGGTCAATGTGCAACTTAGAAATCAGATAATGCAGGTGAGTTTGAGATAAAGATACAGTGAGAGATGGAAGTTTTCCTTCAGCTCTTACTATGACTTAGTTTAGTTTAGAGATATAGTATGGAAACAAGTCCACACCGACCAACAATTACCCCAGCTCTAGTTCTATATTATCTCACTTTTGCATCCTATACGCAAGTGGCAATTTACAGAAGCCAATTCACCTACTTTGGGTCGCGGGAGGAAATCAGAGTACCTAGAGAAAACGCATGAAGTCACAGGGAGAACGTGCCAACTTCGTGCAGACAGCACCCACAGTCAGGATCAAACCCAGGTCTCTGGCACTGTAAGGCAACAGCTCTACCACTGCATTACTGATATTTGTTAAATCCAACATCAGGCTTAATTTCACCTTGTGCGATCGTCAAAACAAAATTATGATGAGTGAGGAAGGATCATAAAACAGCACAAAATAATTTCATGCAAACATTGATTTTGACAGAAAGAGAATATTTTAACATGGATAATATTGTGGCTCAAACTCTAGCAAGTTGTCCTTAAGGCTGCACTCCATTTCCAAAAGTAATTACAACAATTCATCTTTAAACACAATTTGTCATAAATAGATTGTCAAAGTTAGATTATTGCTTTAAATACATTAAATGATTCTATATAAATACAGTCTTTGCCAGTTGAGAAATAGTTTAAATGAAATCTTTATCGATGAAAAATATTTCTAACAAAAGCCTTTTTCTGCAGCCATTCTATGTCATGCAAAAGTCACATTATAAATAAGCATAATTTTTACAATTACAATTTCTTCTTAACAAGTCAGTAAGAGGTTGTGTTGTGATAAAGGAGTGTCGTAAGGCTGCATTTTATGGTTAAAAAAACCCAGCAATTTCTACATTATTTTACATCGTCTGCAAATAACATTTTAACCAGGTCACAACTAGTTCAATTTGTAAATAAATGTCCATTTTAATTTGTATATAAATGTCTATTTTAAGGAAGACAGAGGAGCCATTCTTTCTTCTGAACTTTATACAAGAGTCCCATTTTTTTTGTCGTATTTTACCGCAGGTGTGAAGCTTATGGTAGCATACTCTGTTGCGTTTTCTTTCTGATTTACTCGAACTTGTTTGACTGGTTTCCGAGACCTTTGTTGGATCACCTGGACTTCAGCATAATGGACATCTTCCAGCTTCTTCTTATTCACTACAGCATAGATTGGTAGGTCAGGGGCTACTTCATCATAGGCAGGCGAGTCTTCATGTGCCTGCAATATGGAAATAACAAATAATGGGATTTTCAACTTGAAAATGTTGATCCTGTGTCAATGAAACAATTCCCTTTTGTTTGTTTGTTTCCTGTAGTGTAGAGCAAATAAGGGAGGGGAAAGTCTAGGTGATCAGTAGCAGTGGTGGATATATTATCAATGAGTAGATCATGCACTTCTGTTGAGCAAGATTCTACAGCCTGCCTGGTGCCAGATCTGGGATGTCTTGGCTCAGATACAGAACACTGTTAAGAGGGAGCATATATTGGTACCAACAACATAGGTAGGAAGAGGCACAAGACCCACAGAGTAAATTTAAGGAGTTACATAGAAGAATCAAAACCAAGACCTCAGGTTGTAATCTCAAATCATTCCCTGTGCCATGTACTAGCATGGGTAGGAAGGCAAGACAGATGAAAGCATAGCTAAAGGCTTGGTGCTGGGATAGGTAGGACCTGTACAAGAACAGAATGCAACTAAACTGGAGGGGAACCAATATCCTTGCAGCTATTTTGTGAATCGTATCCAGAAACACGCTGTGAAGGCTGGCAGTGGAGTCATTTCGACACCATCCACAACATTTAAATGCTCATCTGCAGCAAAATCTGGTTAAAAAAATCTCATCATTACCCCCAAGCACTTCTCAAGATTGTCTGTTTCTATGGAATAATCCAACTCGGCGGGTATCCTCCAAGAGTATGCTGTCGTGTTTCCATGTGAACTGTTCACCTTATGAACAGTTCTCAGGTAACCCAAGGAAGGACTATACTTGGAGGAGGGTGGGATATCCTGGTGGTACCATCCAATGAGTTGTATTACAGGTCTCCCAAATAGTCATGGTGAAATGGTGGAAACAGATACGATTACCATATTCAAGAGACATTGAGACATGCAAGGAGGCATAGAAGTATGGATATAATGGGCAAATGTGATTAGTGAAGATGAGCAAAAAGATTAGCAAGGACATGGTGGGCTGAAGAGCCTGGTTCTGTACTGTACAACTCTAGGTCCTAATCTACATTGTTCAATACAATTACCTGCACACGTTTACCATCTCTTGTCCTGGTGTTAGAACCTATAAAAAAAGATTAAAAAAATTAGTATCATATTTGAGGCAAAATACAAGTAAACATTTGTTTACAACTATATTAAAAAAAGCCTAGAAAGTTGGGATTCCTCCATCGAGACCGACTGTAGGACTTCCCAATTGACAAGATTGCATTTTTCCATTTTTAAATTAGTTGGCACGCAATAGATGATATGAGAGGGGAATTTGCCAATCTCTCCTTTTCAAGCACCTGCTTTTCCACTGTGTTTCTTTAATTGTTCTATTAAGGGCACACGGCTGAAAGAAAAGCGTCCATGTGCCCTTATCCAACCATCAAGTGATACTTCTGTGTGATGGTACTACTCATTAAACGCTAAATGTTTAAAATTATTGTTGTAAAATCCAATTAGGAAAAGGCTTCAAGTCTGATAAAACATGTGATAACACAGGATATTAGCTTAGCACGCCCCCACTGAAACCCCAGCAAAGCAATTGCAGGATCATTACAAAACATGGCCTACTTTAAAACAAAGGGAGACACACAAAGAATAAAGACAGCACAGTGGTGCAGCGGGTCGAGCTGCTGCCTCACAGCATTAAAGATTCGGGTTCAATCTTGACCGCGGGTGCTGCCTGTGTGTGCTCTGCACTTTCTCTCTGTGACCACATGGGTTTCCCCCGGGTGCTCCGGGTTCCCCCACCACATCCAAAAGCAAGTTAATAGGTTAACTAGCTTCTGTAAATTATCTGTCATTCAATCATAGCTAATCTATCTTTCTTTCTTTCTCCTAACCCCATTCTCCTGCCTTCTCCCCATAACCCTCGACACTAATCAAAATCTGTTAACATGCACTTGTTAATATTGTCTTTTTGCATACTCGTCCTAAACTAGAGTTTTCTTTTATTTCCGCTTCCCTTTCCATGCACCACAAGCTTCTGATTTCAAGCTTGTTTTTGGGGGTTTTTTTGAGTTGCCAACTCCGTCAGAAGGTGGCACCACCAGCAAGATAACCTTTCCGCATCTGTGCCCAGTGACATCCAGTGGTCTGAACCAAGTGGTGCACCACACAATAAAACAAAGCAGTCTTTGTAGCAGTGCAAGGAATGTGCTACTTGATGGTTAAATATTAGCCAGGACACCCAGCGAGAATGGCCTGATAATAAAGAGTTACTGCATTCACATGAGAGAAGGCACCTTGGTGGGCAGATCACCCTCCCACCTTGTCACACAGCAGTGCCTGGATAGCACGCACAATCAGCAGTGGTAAAAGAGATGAAAACAAATAATAAGTAAGTAAAATGTAAGTTTTGGTCAGTACAGGAAAGATGTTATTGCACTGGAAGAGGTCCAAATGAGATACCGAGGTTGTTGCCAGGACTAGAAAACTGTGGGCATGAGGAAAGATTGGAGAGGCTGGGCTTGTTTTCTTTGGAACTAAGCTATCTAAAGTTGGACCGAATCGGGGTGCATAACATTATGAGGGCCTAACAGAGGAAAGACAATGCCTTACATGGGTGGCCAAAATTCAGAGGGTGTAAATTTAGAATGATTGGTGGAAGCAAAAAGCAATGAGGTAAAGTTTCTTTTCACTCAGACGGCGGGGCTCTGGGCAAGTGCCTTAAATTCACTGCCTTAAATAGTGGTAGAGGCAAAAGCTCTCATTGTGTTTAATGAAATGCCTGGTGAACAGTCAAACAGCTGAGAGGTCTCAGTCCCTGGACCTGGTGCTCGGTGGCCAGGTCAGGCAGCGATATTTCAGGACAGATGTGATATAACGATGAATCTCCAGCTGAGGATTTATAGATTTGCTGTTTTTATTTAATCCTAGAATTAATTAACGGGTTACCGACTCTCCTGAACACTCACCTGTACTGTTCTTTTTTGATTTACTTTTTTCGGATTTGTTCCTGTGGGAGAAAAAAGTCAGTTAGTGAAATTTGTAATTAAAGGGTATATTTTATACATACACTTGCGCCACAGATAGGCGGGCTTGAATACTAGACTGAAGTGTCACAAAAGAGGGAATAAAGGTGAAGGACTTTTCAATGGGAGGAATGTCAATACTGGTGCTCTGAGAGTCAGTTTAAGACAGACTGCTCTTGTGTACATTATTAATTCAGACTTTGATATTGTAAGATTCCATTTTAAATCAACAACAAATTAGACAATAAAGGGAGAGGCAAATAAGAGTCCTGGGAAAATTACGTAATTCCTACCACGCACCAAGAGGGCTGCTTCATTAATAATTAGTTTAGTTTATTGTCACGCGTATCGAGATACAGTGAAAAGTGTGTTGCGTGCTAACCAGACAGCAGAAAGACAATACATGATTCCAATCAAGCCATCTGCAGTGTACAGATACATGATATAGGGAATAACATGAATAACGTTTAGTGCACAATAAAGTCCAGTAAAGTCCAATCAAAGATATTCTGAGCATCATGCAAGATTTGTTAATGACATTAAATTAGTCAAGAGCCATACTGCATGAAAACTGCCCTTCTGCCCCACTTCCCCATGTTGATCAAGATGACCCATCTATGCTAGTTCCACCTGCCCAGATTTGGCCCATATCCCTCTGAATATTTCCTATCCATGTATCTGTCCAAATATTTTTTAAATGGTGTTACAGTACCTGCCCGACATACCTCCTCTGGCAGCTCATTCCATATACCCACCACACTGGGTGTGGAATAGGTGCCCCTCAGGTTACTATTAAGCATTTCCCCTCTCACCATAAACCCATGTCTCTGATTCATGATTTCCCCCACGCTGGGTAGAGGACTTTGGGTATTTGCCCAATCTGTTCCCCTCATGATCTTACACGCTGCCGTAAGATCACCCCTCAGCCTCCAACACTCAAAGGAATAAAGTCCAAGCCTGCCCAACCTCGCGCTGTTGCTCAGACCTTCGAATCCTAGCAAAATTCTCGTAAATCCTCTTTGCACCCTTTCCAGCTTAACAACACCCGAACCATTATCGAGAATTGTGGCTATTACTGCATTTTTCCTTTGTAACTTTTAACACAATTGAGGTTGCAACTCTCAGTCGCTGCTTATCATTCACTTCGTCTTTTACAAATAGCGCATAATTCTTGGTTGTAGTTTCCCAGATTGGTTACCTGCACAGTTCTGTCAATCTAAATCAAACTGTATCTGCTGTTTGCATCTCCTCTCTCCCCGCAAGGCTCAAAGGTATAGCTTTCATTTCCTGGTCTAGCTCCTCTCATTTTATCTGAACATAACATTTCTCCAACCAACAGCTTCAAATTGCAACTGATCACAAAAGGTTTCATACTTGGAATAAATGTGCAAGACTCAGACTTTTCCATAAAATTATTCTCAACTTCTACTTTACAATTGCACGGACAAGCCTGTCCTGCTCAGGTCCACCCATAGCTATCAGTCCAATCTGCAGATAATAAATAAACCAAACCAATCACTACAGATGAGGACTTTCCATATGACACAGATAAGAGATTCCTTTTACACATTTTCACTACAGGGTCTTGACCAAATAACTTAATCATTAAATGAATCTCCATTTCATTCTCAGTTCTGTCAGTGCCCCTCTAATCCCTGCTCTGTGGGGCAGCACAGTGGCACAGCAGTGGAGTTGCTGCCTTACATTGCCAGAGACCCAATCTCAATCCTGACTGCGGGTGCTGTCTGTATAGAGGTTGTATGTTCTCCCCATGGGCTTTCTCTGGGTGTTCTGGTTTCCTTCCACATTCCAAAGACGTACAAATTTGTCAGTCGATTGGCTTCCATAAAAATTATAAATTTTCTCATGCGTGTAGGACAGTGCTAGTGTACAGGGATCGCTGGTCGGCGCGGACTCGGTGGGCCAAATAGCCCGTTTCTGCACTGTATCTCAAAATCAAACTTTGCCATCCACCACCACAAAACAAATAATTGATTTTTTGATTATTAATGAAGCTCATGATAGTGGTTATGGAATGTAGGGTCACCAAGAACCAAATATTCAGGTGGAGGAAGGTAGAAAGTGTTATTCAATGGTAGACACAAAATGCTGGAGTTACTCAGTGGGTCAGGCAGCATCTCTGGAGAGAAGGAATGGGTGAAGTTTCTTCAGACTGATGCAGGGGGAGGGGGCAGGACAAAGATAGAATGTAGTCAGAGACAGTGAGACTAGTGGGAGAACTGGGAAGGTGGAGAGGATGGAGAGAGAAAGCAAGGGCTATCTGAAGTTAAAGAAGTCAATGTTCATACCACTGGGGTGCACACTACCCAAGCATTATTCATGATGATCAATGCTGCGGCCAATTGATAATAGACACATTGAAATGGATTCAAAATCAAACTCAGCATCAAAATGTGCATAGAAAACCAGTAGGGTTCTAACTAACACTACATTATACAAAATACGTTGGGACATTTTCAGACTGGGCTGTTATGTAGTCAATGAAATCCCTTTCTAAATGAACGTGAAGTGATAATGTCATGAACAGCCAAAGCAATAATCTTCACTAGTAACAATATATTGGCTGCATGTTCAAAGTACAAGACATTCCATGTGTTCACAGAATGTCACCAAACATGTTTTAACTGGGTCACATAATGGGCAGATGAGTGAAACTTAATCAGGAAGCAGCCTCAGATGAGGTGATGGGAGCGAGAGATCTAGGGAGCAGAAGGTCATGCTCACCCTGGTGACGAGGTGGCACAGCTGTGGATCTACACGTTCTCACCGAGACTGCATAAACCTGCTGGGTGCTGTGGTTTCCTCCCACCTTCACGGTCATATTGTGATTTGCCCGTTAGTGCAAGTAAATTGCGATACAATGAGAAAGTGGAATAGATTACAGATTGGTTACAGAAAAGAAGGAAGTCATTTAGGCAAAATACCTTCAGGCAAGAGGTACAGAAGTGTGAAAATGCATACCTGCAGATTCAGAGGCAGTTTCTTCCAAGCTGTTATCAGGCAATTAAACCTTCCTATCATCAACTGAGTGTGGTCCCGACCTATCATCCACCTCACTGGAGACCCTCAGACTATCTTTAATCAGACTTTACCTTGCACTAAACTTTATACCCTTTATTGGGTATCGATACACTGTCAGCATGTTAATTGTAATCATGTACAGTCTTTTTTTGCATACTAAAACAGAAAAGCTTTTCACTGTACCTCAGTACATGTGGCAATAATAATAATAAACTAAACTGAATTGTTCTGGAAATATAACTCCAGTATATACAGTGGATGAACCGGGTAAGTGTCCTTGGAGCTGAGAAGGGAGAGAGAGAGAGATTTGGATAGCACTCAACAAAAAGCTTTTCACTGTGCCTTGGTACACAATAAACTAATCCATAATTTCTTTGTCGTCCTTCACTAGAGCAACTTTCTAGTTCCACTTTCACTGAAACTTATTGCAATTTTTTTCTCCACTGCATATTTATCCAACTCCTTCCTGGTGGTCACAAAGGCACCTGCCTCCGCCACACCTGCAGGCAGTACATTCCAGATTCCAAACAACCTGTGCTGCAAAGCTACACTAAACTATTAGAAATGTTACTTGTCGCTTTACTTCCCCCCCCTTGACTCCATTCAAGGACCCAAGCAGTCGTTCCAGGTGCGACAGAGGTTCACCTGCACCTCCTCCAATCTCACCTATTTCATCCGCTGATCTACATCGGTGAGACCAAGCGTAGGCTTGGCGATCGCCTCGCCGAACACCCCCGCTCGGTCCGCATTAACCAACCTGATCTCCCAGTAGCTCAGCACTTCAACTCTCCCTCCCATTCCGAATTCAACCTTTCTGTCCTGGGCCTCCTCCATGGCCACAGTGGGGACCACCGGAATTTGGAGGAGCAGCACCTTCGCTTGGGCAGTTTATACCCCAGTGGCATGAACATTGACCTCCAATTTCAGGTAGCCCTCACCTTCTCTTCCCCTTCTCAGCTCTCCCTCAGCCCTCTGGCTCCTCCTCTTCCTTTCTTCTTCCCGCCTCCCCCCACCCACCCTACATCAGTCTGAAGAAGGGTTTCGGCCCAAAACGTTGCCTATTTCTTTCGCTCCAAAGATGCTGCCGCGCCCACTGAGTTTCTCCAGCACTTTTGTCTACCTAAAAAACTCAGTTCACTTCCTCTTTAGGTTTTATCCATGACCTTTAATCCTTGAGCCCTCCCCCAAAAGGAGCCTATTATACACTGTCCAGACCGTCACCATTTCATCTACTTCCACCAAATCTCCCCTACATTTTCCTTTCTCCCAGCCTTTCTAATCTACTAAAGATAGACACAAAAAGCTGGAGTAACTCAGCAGGACAGGCAGCATCTCTGGAGAAAAGGAATGGGTGGCATTTCGGGCCGAGACCCTTCTTCACACTGAAAATCAGGAGAGAGGGAGACACAGTGATACAGAAGGCCAAGGTGTGTTTCTAATCTACTGTTGGCCCTCATCCCTGGAAATATTCCTGTTCATCATCTCTGGATCCTCCTTAATGCACACACACCTCCCCAGTAATATTGTAACCAAATTGAACTATACTTCATTGAGATTGTGGCTTTTTAAATAAGGGCGAGCATGATTTTCATACTTTTATACTCAATGCCTCTATTAATCTATAGTCCAGAACCGAGTAATAAAAACAGAAAATGCTGCAAACACTCAGCAAGTCAGGCAGCATCTGTGGAAGGAGGAACAGTTCACGTTTCAGCTTCAATACCCAGACATGTGTGCCTCATTAACGGCATTTTCAATCTGCCCTGCTCCTTTGAACGATTTTTGCATCCATATTCCCGTGTCCCTCCTACACCCCATTTAGAATGGTAACCTTTATTCTATATTGCTTTGCCAGTTTGTAATCTGAATTTCAGAGGCAGGGTACATTACACTCACACTAATATATGACACAATCTGTACTACCCGCTAGGAATGAATTTTTAAACGATTATTGCTTCAGCAGAAGCTTGTACACGGAACTTGAGCTACAAAACAAAAGCCTGGGTTGAACTGTACCCTCAAGAGCAGAATAAATGACAATTCTTTCCCAGACAACATGTCTGGCATGAAGAATTTGCTAATTTCACTCTATGCCCCTTAGTGTTGTACAATAGTAACTTACATGAGGTAATGAAAGATCAGCTCACACCACTTTACAAGGGGAGACAACAATTTGCAATTGTTTTTCATTAAATCAGGTGGAGCTGTAAGCTAAGTATGTGATGAGACAGGTATTCAGCCCACAAATTCGCAACTGAATCCTGCACCACAAAACAGAGAAACCACACTAACAGCTCACTAGAATTTAAACCCATCTTTTAAATATAAACAAGGTCTGAACAGAATAGATCCTCCATACATTTCTTCAGTGTACAGGAACTAATGGTGTTAGCATTGCAATTGTAAACTGTAGATTTGCAGATCAGACTCAACGGTCCTTTATTATCACATGTGCAGACGTACAACAAACTTCTTTTTTGTACAAGGCACTTTGGCCTTCATCAGTCAGAGTATAGATACTGGGGGGTGGGGGGTCATGTTGCAGTTATACAAGGCGTTGGCGAGGCCACATTTAGAGTATTGCGTTCAGTTTTGGGCACCCAGTTATAAGAGGTTGTCAAGCTGGAAAAGGTACAGAGAAGATTTACGAGGATGTTGCCAGGAATCAAGTGCCTGAGCTATATGGAGCGGTTGAGCAGGGTAGGACTCAATTCACTGAAGCGCAGGAGGATGATGGGTGATCTTATAGAAGTGTATAAAATCGTGAGAGGAATCTTGCCTAAAGTAGGGGAACCAATTTCAGAGGACATAGGTTTAAGGTGAGGGGGGGCGGAGAAATTTAATAGGAACCCGAGGGCTAACAAGTGTATGGAACGAGCTGCCGGAGGAGGTAGTGAGGCAGGTGCAATTACAACTTTTAAGAAACATTTAAACAGGTACATGAATAGGGTGGGTTTAGAGGGATATGGGCCAAATACAGGCAGGACTGACTAGTGTAAATGGGACATGTTGTTCAGTGTGGGCAAGTTGAGCTGTACGCCTCCATGAGTTCAGTAAAGATTTGCCATATGTAGGCAAAGAAATACTGGGAGAATTTGTCAATCTATTTTTAGGTGAAATGTCATATCATTACTTTATTATATGTGTTTATGTACTTGTGGTCCCCTGTCACACCTTACCAATGATAAAAATAACGTAGCAAAATATTGAAGATTCAACAACTGCATTGTAATAGTGTTGCAAGTATTTTAGTGAATTGTATAGCTTCAGGCTCCGGTTCACTCTCAAATATTGACAATTAAATTGATAGTCAAGGCATTATTGGGGTTTTTTTTTGCCAAGCAAATGTCTAACTTTCATTGTAGTCATCTACACCTCCTCCCCAAGTTACCCTTGTGAGCCTACAATATGGGCAATTGTGAGAGCAAAATTTATGTTGTTACTATGTCTGGCACCTGGTTTCCAGAAAGAATTGTACCATTGGTGAAAGTTTGCCAGACAGCGGTAAATCAGAACATTATCCATTGTGCAGGACTCTCTGGTACTTCCGTCCACCCTCCAGCTGTGATTGCAAATCCCCAACATTACACCACCAGCTGTTAGACTTCTGCATAAAGATCCCCCTGAACCTCAATGAAATGGAGATCCAAGTCAGAAATATCATTGAATCACAATCAATGCTTTTCATTTTACAAATGTTCAGAGGAGCTCATCCCTCCATTTCCCTCAAATCCTTCAGCCCTATTGCCCTCCAATTACATCTTCTTCGGCACCTCATAAATACAGTGCCGATCCCTAGAATTACCTCCATAAATATCTCTACATTCTCCAAAGCATTTGACCTCTTTTTTCGTGACACTTGTATGATGAGTGTTTGACAGCACTGGGTCTGAACTTGCTGGAGTTTAGAAGGATGAGGGGGATCTCATTGAAACCTACCAAATATTGAAAGGCCTAAGATGTGGATGTGGAGAGAATGTTTCCAGTAGCGGGAGAATCTAGGACCAGAGGGCACAGTCTCAGAATAAAAGGATGTACCTTCACAATAGAGATGATAATGAATTAGTAAATCTGTGGAATTCATTGCTGCAGATTGCTGTGGTGGCCATCATTGGGTCTTTTTAAAGAAGGAAATTGATAATCTCTTGATTGGTAAGGGTATCAAAGGTTATGGGGAGAAGGTAGGAGAATGGGGAAAATAGATTACCTGTGATCAAATGGTAGAGCAGACTCAATGGGCCAAATAGCCTAATCCTGCTCCTCTGTTCTTTGAATGTGGGGAAAGAAGTTTGGTTTTGATCACTAGGAAACAATTGAGGTTAAGAGTTTTTTTTTTTTTTATATAGGCACATAGATATGCAGGATATGGATCATTTGCAAGCAGGTGAGATCAGATTAATTTAACATCATGTTCAGCACAGACATCATGGCCAACAAAGGGCCTGTTGCTGTGCTGTTATTAATCTGTGTTCACAAACACTTGGGTGGAATTAATTCTAGCCTTGCAATGTCTACCATTAATTTTGTCAGGTATTTTACACTTTCTATATAGGCAGAGATAGATGTACATTTCCACTTCCAAGCAATGTAGAAATGGATAATGGGGCAAAGTGCTCATCACACTGCCAGCAGAAACCAGCTTAACACAAACAACAAGCTTTATCTTCATTTTAATAAAGACATGAATCACGTTCAAGGTCTCTATCATTGGAATGTAACTTTTGCCACAGAAGAGCACGACTTTTAGAACAGGCTGTTCCAGTTTGTTCCAGAGAACTGCACACGCCAGAACAGCCCAAAGTCCCCACCAACTATTCAGTCGGTCCCTGCACGATATGACATCAGCAAAGCCTACTGAGACCAACAGCATCAATGGTGTGATGGAGCTGATACACAACGCTCAGATCAGGGTCCATTCCCAGACCGGAGCGGAATAAAGAAATAAAGCTCAGAAGTCACACGAGCATTCAGCCCATCGAGTCAAGTCCGCCATTCAATCATGGCTGATCTATCTATTCCTCTCAACCCCATTCTCCTGCTTTCTCCCTGTAACCGTTGATGCCCTTCGTAACCAAGAATCTGTCAAAAAAAAAACAAATGTCGGCCTTCACAGCCGTCAACGGCAATTGATTCCACAAATTCACCATCCTCTGAATAAAGAAATTCCTCCCCATCCCGTTTAAAAAGGTATATCCTTTTATTCTGAGCCAAATGCCCTCAAGTCCTAAACTCTCCAACTAGTGGAAATATCTTCTCCACATACAGAATTGTGCAAGGCCTACATTGAGTGTAAGTTTCAATAATGTTCCCCCTCATCCTTCTAAACCCCAGCGAGCACAGGCCCAGTGCCGTCAAACGCTCATCATATGTCAACCTATTTTTCCCCAGGATCTTTCTCATACGCATCATCTGGACCCTCTCCAATGCTAGCATATCCTTCCTCAGATACGGGGCGAATGCAAAACTGTTCATAATAATACAAATGTTGTCTGATCAGTGCCTCGTAAAGTCAGCATTACATCCCTGCTTTTATATCCTAGTCATCTCAAAACAAATGCTCCCTGTCCCACTGTTCGAGGTAATTCAAGAGTTCTCCCGATTCGAACTCGGAGAATGTCCGCAGCGGGTGGTAGGAGTTCGTGGATGTCAAGTAGCGGCTCGTAATGCTAACAGTAGGTACTCGGGCCACCCGGTAACTCGTGAAGTTTTTTCATCCATGCAAAAACCAAAAAAGGCTACGAGTAAAAAAATACTTGTGATGAAAAAAATGGTTACTTTTTATACCTACCGTTAGCATTACGAGCCGCTACGAGACATCCACGAACTCCTACCGACCCGCTACGGACATTCTCCGAGTTCGAATCAGGGGAAAACTCGGGAGAACTCTTGAATTACCTCGTACAGCGGGACAACATTGCATTGCCTTCTTTACTACTGGTTCAACTTGCAAATTAACTTTTTTTGAGATTCCTGTACCAGCACTCGCAAGTCCCTTTGCACCTCCGATTTCTGAATCCTCTCCCCATTTAGAAAAGAGTCTACGCCTCTATTCCTACTACCAAACTGCACGACTCCACACTTTGCTTCCCTGTATTCCATCTGCCATTTAATTCCCCACTCTCCCAACCTATCCAAAAAGACAAAAGTGCTGGAGAAACTCAGCGGGTGCGGCAGCATCCATGTAGCGATGGAAATAGGCAACGTTTCGGGCCGAAACCCTTCTTCAGACCCAGACTACACTATCTGCCTCTAAAAGGGACTCATTTGGCACAGGAGAGAGTAAGATGGCAGGAGACTGCACAACAGAGATGTGGAAAGTCAGCTGCGAAGGGTGGATTAACTGTGCACTGAGGAATATGAAGCTATAGGAACAAAGACCTAAAGGAGAGTGGCACAGGCTAACTTTATCGATCTTCAAAAGAGTTGGAACACACGCGATAGGCCGAACGGCCTCTTCTCACCTACACGGTTCCATTGTACTGAAGTTCTCGTTTGCCAAGTACATTACAAAAAAAACTGTAGATTGCGCCCATTAATGTCTGAGTATTAATCCACCCCCGGCTTCTGTGGAGGGCTGATTTAGAATCCTCCCGGGACTGGCCCGGGATAGACACGACAGCGACTGGCGTGGGGTAGATCTCCCGGGACTGACCCGGGTCACATCTTCCCGGGACCGCCCTGGGATAGATACACCGCCCCGGGGCTGAGCCTCGCCTGGCCCGGGACACTTCACACAATCTGGCAGTGACAACGCTATCTTTATAAAGCAACTTCGGATCAGAGCTAAACTTATTAACAACTTTTCTTCCTCCGGGAAACCCCTGCGTTTAAAATAAAACAGCGTCGAAATATTTGCGTTCACTCTCTACAAACTTATGTGAGCATTTACGTTGCTGAGCGATGGAGTTTCGCTGTAATTATTTCAACAGGTTTAACGCGGTTTCAACCTCCCTTGGAGTAAACCAGGGCCACATATCTGAGTGACGCCTCAGATAAATCCCAGTGTCTGGGCGAAATATTTTGAAGATGAGTCAGGGCTAAAAGATGAATATAACTTTTTGTTTGAAAAGTAAGTCATGAAGGGAAACAAATCAACAGAGAGAAGGCAGCGGCGGGCGGTTTGTCAATCCCCCGGCTGCCTGTGTAGGAAACTGGTAAACAAACTCGAGTAACTTTAACTTTACGGGGCCAGCGTTAGCGGAGGGTTTAACCCTCGACCATTCTTGCTAAAGGTTAAACGAGGAGGTAGGTATGTGTAAAAGAATGGGTCTTACGCGGTTGTGCAGAGCCGGAGGACGTTCCCCATGTCCCCCTCGGCGCCGTGCCATCCACGCTCTCCGGCCACTCCTCGACGTAAGCCGCCCAAAGCAGCCTCGGTAACAGTCCCCTAATGTCTCATCAACTCTCGCCTCTTGCTCCTATCCCTGGCACAGGTGACCGACAGGCGCTCCGAGCCGCGAACCGGGAAGGTGCCCACGAGTCTGACGAGGGAAATGTTATATGCGTGACACAACAGGTGTATCAACTATTTCTATCCTGCAATTCACCAATCATTCATTCCATCCTATTTATGTTCGGTTCCTGCCTGTATTGGTTTTGCGTAGGGCAGGAAGGCGGTACTTGCGTTTTGACTTTAGTCATTTTTCACAATACTACAGTTTGTGGTGTTAAAAAAAAAACTCTGGCCAGAACGAAACATTATTTGTATGAACGAACTTCTTATAACCCTAGTCTGCTCCACCCTCGATCGGCAGAGGGAGGGGGGGAGCAAAAACAGAGAGCACAACGCAAAGGTCAAAATGCTCACCACCAAAGATCCTATAGGATCTTTGCTCACCACACAGTTGTAAGCGGGCGTGGGCAAAGTCCTGGGTGTAGTCTTCCGTGTGTGTCCGTCAGATGGGGCAGGTCTCCACCTACCTACTTCTTGGCCTTGCTCTTCCTCAGACACACAATGCTGGAGTAACTCAGCGGGTCAGGCAGCATCTCCGGAGAAAAGGAATGGGTGATGTTTCGGGTCGAGATTCTTTATCAGACCCTGGGCGTTCTTTCAAGAGGCCGATGTAAAACAACTTGCGCATAGTCTTGTTGGAGTCATGATCATACAGTACAGAAACATGCCCTTCAGCCCAACCGGTCCCTGCCGACCACGATCCCCCATCTAAGCTAGTCCCATTTGCCCTCGTTTGGCCCAGCTCACTCTAATAAACCGCTCCGACCCGTGTGTCTGGCCAAATGTCTTTTAAATGTTGTTATTGGATCTGCCTCAACTGATGTCTCAGTGAAAGTTGAAGGTTTACTCTTGTGGAATGTTCACTGCAAACATTGTAAATTTTTTAAAATGTTGGTAATTCCACCTGAATTCTGAATTACTGAAACAACGGGCAGAAACATAGGGCTCTGGGCCCCATGTTGCTGCATGTGAGAGCATGCTGGGTACAAATTGGTTTCAGCTTTCTACATCACAGAGGTCCCCATAAATCTGAAAGAAAGTTCAATGTCTGTAAGTTATTACATGACTTTCAATTTTTGTGAAGACAATTCTCTTGCTGTCATTGCAAACATCCTAGTAGAAACCTTAATGGTGATCATGACACAGAAAGACATCCAGTTCTGATGAGATGTCATCAGCTTAAATGGTAACTATTTATGTCTCCATGCTTGCTGCATGGCCTGCTGAATATTTCATGCATCTTCTGTTTTATTCTAATTACATGGAGATAACAGACTTACTTTACATATCATTATAATGAAACAACGCCAATGATTTGGTCAACTAGAATCAATGGGTCATGATTGCTGTAACATTGGATCACTGTAGTGCAGCTGGTAGAGCTTCCTCAAGAGATCTGGGCTTGATCCCGACCTCAGGTGCTGTCTGTATGGAGTTTGCACGTTCTTTCTGTGACCGTGTAGGTTGCCTCTGGGTGCTCAGTTTCAAAGGTCAAGATAGAGAGAGTCAACAGTGTGAAATTGTCATATGTACCAAAACTGGAACAATGACATTCTTACTTGCAGCAGCATAACAGGCCTGTAAACACAGTACTTACTCAGTAGACAACTTAATAAACAAACAAAAAAATCAGTGAATTAAAAGAAATATTAGTGCAAGACAAAAGTCTGAATTCCCTAGTGCAACCAAGACTGTTCATTGTTTAGTTGGTGTTTGTAGTGTTGTTGGGAAGAAGCTGTTCCTGACCCTGGAGGTCATAGTTTTCTTGACCCTTGACTCTTCTCCTTGTGACCCCCATGAGTTTCCTTCAGGTGCCGTGGTTTCCTCCCATACCCCAAAGGTGTATGGGTCTGCTGGTTAATTGGCCCTCTGTAAATTGCCCTGAGTGTGTAAATTGCCCTGAGTATGAACAGATGTTCAACGGTTAGCATGGACAGGGTGGGCCGAAGGGATTGTTTCCAATGCTGTATCTCTAAACTGAACTGAAAGTAAACTAGATTATTCTACTGTGTAGGAAGGAACTGCAGATGCTGGTTTAAACCGAAGATAGACGCAAAAAGCTGGATTAACTCAATGGGACAGGCAGCATCTCTGGATGAAGTCTGAAGAAGGATCTTGACCCAAAACGTCACCCATTCCTTCTATCCAGAGGTGCTGCCTGTCCCGCTGAGTTACTCCAGCATTTTGTGTATAGATTATTGTACTTTTGACCCTAGATTAAAACAGACCTCAAAAATTCCCCTTAGAAATCAGTGGTTACTTACAGCATATATCTCAATCAGGCTGAAGGAGGGAAGCTACCCAAAATGTTATCTGACCATTCCCTCCAAGATGCTGCCTGATCTGCTGAGTTCTACCAGCATTTGACTTTTTGCTCACATTTCCAGCACCTGCAGTTCATTGTGTCTCCCTCTATCTCCTTACCTTGAGAACACATGAAAAGGATTTTGCAATTGTGCACTTCTTGTTAAACCTGCTTCACATATCAGGCATTTCTCATATTTGGGTCACACCCAGAAAGCAGTTTGAAAGCTGTCGTAGTGGAGTGTAGCAAACTGAAACCATTAACTTTCGTTCACCCAGGACTAGATGATGCTCTATCGCCCCATACCATCACCGTCAGTTTCACTCATCATTGACAGAAACACTGAAAAATCGGGACAAACAAAACCATAAAAGGCACAAATTTTATATGATAATAATACAAAAGAAAAATGCTGCAAATTCTGGAATCTAATTAAAAAACAGTAAATGTTGGACTTGCTCAGAATTTCAGGACAGTGTCTATGAAGAGAGAAACTTTATCATGAGTTCACGACATAGGAGTAGAATTAGGCCATTTGGCCCATCAAGTCTACTCCGCCATTGAATCATGGCTGATCTATCTTTCCCTCTCAATCCCATTCCCCTGCCTTCTCCCCATAACCCTTGACACCCTTACAAATTACGAATTTGTGCATCTGCCTTAAAAATACCCAATGTCTTGGCCTCCACAGCTATCTGTGGCTGTGAATTCCACAGATTCACCACCGTCAGACTATAGAGATTCCTCCTCATTTCCTTTCTAAAGGTACATCCTTTTATTCTGAGGCTGTGTCCTCTGGTTCTAGACTCTTGCACGAGTGGATCCTCTCAACATCTACTCTATCGGGTCTATTACTATTCAGTAAGGTCCCCACACAACCTTCTAAACTCCAACGAGTAAAGGCCCAGAGACATCAAACGCTCATCATATGTTAACCCAATCATTCCCAGGATCATTCTCTCAAACCTCCTCTGGACCCTCTTCAACACATCCTTCCTCAGATATGGGGCTGAAACCTGCTCATAATACTTCAAATGCAGTCTGAACAATGCCTTAGAGAGCCTCTGCATTACATCCCTGTTTTTTTAATTGTAGTTCTCTCAAAATAAATAGCAAAATTGCATTTGGCTTCCTCACTAACGATTCAACTTGCAAATTAACCTTTTGGGAATCCTGCACCAGCACTCTCGTCCCTTTGCACTTCCAATTTCTGAATCCTCTCCCATTTAGAAAATAGTCTACACCTTTATTCCTACGACCAAAATGCATGACTGAACACTTTGAGATGCTGTATTCCATCTGCCACTTCTCTACCCACTCTCCCAACCTAACCATCCTTCTGCAGAGCCCCTGCTTTCTCTGCACTACCTGCCCCTCCACCTTTTCATTGACCTTAAATGTTACCTCAACAAAAGGAGATCAATTATTACAACGTAGAACAGTGCAACACAGGTACAGGCCCTTCGGCCCATCCCGTCTGCACCAACCATAATGCCAATCTAACCAATCCCATCTACCTCACATAGTCCACACCCCTCCATTCCCTGCCTGCTCATATACATGTATAAATGTCTCCTAAATATCTCATCTGCTTTTACCACTTGTCTTGGCAACACATTCCAACCACACCACTCTGTGTAAAAAATACTTGCCTTTCTCATCTGCTTTAAATGAATCGAGCTTGAAGGGATAAGAACATGTACAGCCTGTTCACCTGCCCCATTATTCTGCAGGGTCCTACCTAGATGATCTGATCTACACATCCATCCCTGATTTTCAAACCCTCTGACTCCATCTAGTTTCACAAATCTGCCTTATATTCTATGATTCAGCCTCCACGATTCTCTGAATTGGAGAACTTCAAGGGTGTTCAACCCTCTGAGAAGAGAAATTCCCTCTCACGACCATCGTAAATGGAGGAATCCTTATTTCCTCTCTGACGGTAAAAGCATCCTCGCCACAGCCATTCCATCAGGCCCCAGATCTTACATGTTTTGATAAAATCAGCACTCACTTGTTCATGCTCTAATAATGCAATACATTTTAACCTTGCCAGCAATGCCCAAATACCCCAAAATAAATAAACTAAATAAAACTGTTTAGTTTGATTATTACAGGTATTTGATTTCATCAAACTTAATTGACATACCGATCTTCCTCTCGCACACACTTTCTCCCTTGTTCTCTCTCTCACTCTCTCTCGATCTCACTCACTCTATCTCTCTCTCGCTCGATTTTACTCTTTCTCATTCCCTCTCTCTCGAACTTACTCTCTCTTCTCCTCCTCACTCTCTCTCTCTCTTTTTCTCTCTCTCACTTTCTCACTCTCTCTCCCTCTCTCTCTCTCTCTTCCCCTCTCTCTTTCCCTCTCTCTCTCTTTCTCTCTCTCTCACTTTCCCCCTCTCTCTCCCTCTCTCTCTCTTTCCCTCTCTCTCTCTCTCTCTCTCTCTCTCTCTCTCTCTCTCTCTCTTTGTCCCTCTCTCTATCTGGCCCGTTTCTTCTCAATCATAATTTTCCCGTTAGCATTCTGCAGAGGCAGGTGGATAACTTTGTACCGATACCTCCTCAGCAGATACAGCCAAGTACTGCCGCCCCCCACCCACACTCCCCTCGCCCTGCTCTCCCCACTACAATCTCCCTGAACTAGCCAGCAGGAAATACAGAGTGGCATCGCACAGACATACCCATCACTGCATCATTCATTAAATGCCTACTTTGCAAATGTCACAAAACCCTGACCATAACAAATTATTGCAATATGGTCTGAACACAGGATTGGCACGACACACAAGAATGGTTGGGAATTTGCAGCATCATTGGTTTGAAGTTTTAATTCTGCTATTTGCTTTTTAATAACTAATCCCATTTGCATTCCTTAGCAATCAGTACAGGCTTTCAAAGGTCAATTTGCCCGAGAGTATTCAATGAATGTGCTGCGTGCAGTACCAACATCACTTGACACTTGTTCTAATGCCCAGAGTGCAAAATGATAAGATATAATCATTGATGACTAGAGAAAAAATACATACATTTTAACTTTTATGGCTGATTCGCACAGTAACAACAGGATTGTTGAAAATAATTTCTACGGATTGGATTATAATTCACAATGTGGGCCCAACACCTGAGTGAAAATTCAAATCCACAATGCCACATTTCCCCCATGAATGCATTCCATTACTAAAGATTCAACAGAGAAGATACAAGTTTTGTAATTATAGCTGCACAGTCTGACTGGATTAGCAAGTTTACGAGACAGTCATTGATTCATACAGCGTGGAAACAGGCCCTTTGGCAAAACTTGCCCAGACTGACCAACATGCCCTATCTACACAAGTCCCATGCCTGCATTTGCCCACATCCCTCAAAACCTGTCCTAGCCACGTACCTGTCTAAATGTTTCTTAAACATTGCAATAGTACCTGCCCCAACTACCTCCCCCAGCAGCTTGTTCCCACACACCTACTGTCCTTTGTGTAAAAGAGTTACCACTCAGGTTCTGATTAAATCTTTCCCCCCTCACCTTAAACCTATGTCCTCTGGTTCTCGATTCCCCTACTCTGGGTAAGAGACTGTACGTTTACCTGATCTATTCCTCTCATGATTGTGTACACCTTTATAAGATCACCCCTCATCCTCCTGCCCTCCAAGGAATCAAGCCCTGGCCTGCTCAACCTCCCCCTATAGCTCAGGTCCTCGAGTCCTGGTAGCATCCTCGTGAATCTTCCCTGCACCCTTTCGAGCTTGACAACATTTCCTATAACATGGTGCTCAAAACTGAACAATACTCTAAATGCGGCCTTGCCAACGTCTTATATAACTGCAACATGACCTCCCAACTTCTATACTCAATATTCTGACTGATGAAGACCAATGTGCTGAAAGCCCTTTGACCACCCTATCTACTCCTGTGTTCAAGGAATAAAGTCCTAGCCTGCCCAACATCTCCCAAGAGCTCAGCCCCTCAAATCCTGGCAACATCCTTGACAATCTTCTCTGCACTCTTTCCAACATAGTGACATCCTTCCTATCACAGGGTTTGCCAAAGCTGAACATGTACTTCAACCAAACCTTGATCCATTCCTCTCACTATTTCACCATTATAGTTAACTAAAAGGTTCAAAGGTCTTTTATTGTCACGTGTACCAATTAAGGTACAGTGATATTCTAATGTTTTGTTTAGCTTAGTGATACAGTGCGGAAGCAGGCCCTTTGGTCTTTGGTCTTTGGGATGTGGGAGGAAACTGGAGCACCCGGAGAAAACTCACGCAGTCACAGAGAGAAGGTACAAATATGATATATTTTTTTAAATGTGCTTGTTAACATGTAGGTAGCTGATTATTGCATATGGAGTTAGTTATTGTCTTTAGTATAAGTTAGTTGAATCAGTTTAGATTGGGCTTGGTTTTCGTGGTTGTGTGCTTATTCTGGTGTTATAGCACAAGTACTTTGTGTTTTAATTGTAATTTTGTGAATGAGTCCATGTTTCAAAAATAATCTTCCGATCATTTTTATGAAATGCTTCATCAGTTAGTTTTGTTCGCCCTGCATGTTTTTTATCTACTCAGTCCAGTGATGTTCCTTTCAGTCCAGAACATTTCAGTCTATGATGTTGTCAGTTATAAAGGAGCACATTGTAAAAGAGTCCCATCTCGCACATTAATCATTCTGTAATCGCTGATAAGTGCCTCGTGTTGGAATCCTGAGATTCAGCAATTATGTCGGAGGAAGATTAAGAGAAGAAGCCTGCACCAGTTGAGAACATCATCAATAGATTGAGTTAAATCTGTTTTACTGAGAACAGAGCCTCTGAACAACTGACTGACATTCCGCATTAGTGCCAAACTGCTGATAAATGCACCAGCCTGCTTTACGGGATGGGTGAGAACCATGGCACCAGCAAAGAAAGCATTGAGCATAGTCATAGACTACATGATTGTAATTTTTGCAATTTTTGTCTTTCCTCCTAGTCCATGGGGATTCTACTAAGCTGGTCATAAAAAATATTCGATAAACAAAACATATTATCAGATATCTATTATCGTATTCTTGAACAGGCCTCTCATACGCTAAAGGTGAATTTCTGATCTCCCAATCTACCTCAATGCCCTTTTATTATCTGCACTTCCTCTGTAGCTATAATACTATATTCTGCACATTTGAATGACATGTACATGTGTGATATAATTTGACTGGATAGCAAAGAAAATAAAGTTTTTCACTGTTTCTCGGTACATGTGACAATAATAAATCAATCCCAAATATTCATCTTCCCATTGTTTAAGATGGCCAGACTCTAGTATAACCCGTACATAGCCTCCATCTGTCTAGTTTAGTTTTGTTTAGAGTTACAGCGCTGAAACGGGCCCCACGCCGTTCAGTGAACCTCGCACATTAACACTAAGGACAATTTACACTTATCCAAGCCTATTAACCTACAAACCTGTATGTCTTTGGAGTGTGGGAGGAAACTGAAGAGCTCGGAAAAAACCTACGGATCTACTGCGGGCACTGCTGCCAACATCATCAAAAAGGCAGCCAATATTGTCAAAGACCCACACCATCCTGGCAATGCTCTCATCTCACTGCGAGCATCAGGAAGGTGGTACAGGAGCTTGAAAACCGTGACCTTCAGGATCAAGAACAGCTTTCCCCCAGTAAGCAATAGACTCATGAACCGCACTGCAACACACTAACCACAACCTTACCTCAGTAATGAACCACAATGAACTCACGGCTTGATGGTAGTACTTCAGTGGGTCCATACTACTGAAGCATTTCAGTTCCATTCAGATAACTACTGATGTTTAAGTGACTACTGACCCATTGATATAAAAAGCCAGCAGCCCCTCACACCTGCTCCAGGGTTCAATAACATTGTGTCTGGTCTTTGTTACCCCGGATGACTTTCAAATACTGACCACATATCCCATGATGTCCTTATTTTCCACAGTTAATCACTCATAGTTTAGGGAATTAAAAACAAAGTGTGATCGAAATATTGGACATTTGTCCTTTCATTCAATTTGTCAAAGATAAATTAAGAGAAAAAGAAACCAGCCTCAAAACTATCAATAACATCCCTGTATAATTGCAGGGAATGAGTTTTGAGACTCACTTCCATTGTTCCAGCTGTCAGTTCCCTGACCAGTTACAGGTTCAATCCAACTCAGCAGAGAGCAGAGAAAACAGAGACTCAAAAACTAAGCAGGTTCTCTCAGCACTGCTGGAATTACCTTTCTTTGGATGCCAACTTTAAATCACAGACCTACACTCAAGTGGATGTTCAAGATCATGGCACGTCTTTGAAGAAGAGCAAGGGGTGACCATACGTTTAATGGCCTGAACAATATTCTTCCCTCAGCAAACATAGCTGAACGCAGATTGTCAGGTTGGTGTTGCAGTGATGCCTGTGCTTAAGATGATCTCCCTACAAGAGTGTTTAATTGTCATATGTACTGACAATGGAACAGCAGCATAACAAGGTTGTAAACACAATACACATAGACAACATAATAAAAAAATACAATTTCAATAAATTAATAACGGTTCTGGTGCAAAAAAGGCCAAAGTTCTCAGTGCAACCAGCTCGCAACATAGCTCATTGTTTAGTTATTGTATTGTGGTGTTCAAGAGCCGGATGGTTGATAGGAAGAAGCTGTTCTTGAACCTGGAGGTCATGTTTTTCAGACTCCTGTACCTCGTTCTCGGTGGTAGGAGTGAAATGAAAGAGTGGCCAGGATGGTGTGATGGGGAAACCGAGGCAGGCCATGCATGGTGAATGGCCGGGGCCCCAGGGGGTGTTTAGTTTCATTTAGTTTGGAGATACAGCGCGAAAACACGCCCATCGGCCCACCGAGTCCGCACCGACGAGCAATCACCCTGTACACTTGCACTATCCTACACACACTAGGGACAATTGACATTTATACCAAGCTAATTAACCTACAAACCTGTACGTCTTTGGAATGTGGGAGGAAACCGAAGATCTAGGAGATAACCCACGCAGGTCACAGGGACAATGTACAAACTCTGTACAGATAGCAACCGCATTCAGGATGGAACACGGGTCTCTGGCGCTGTAAGGTAGTAGTCTACTGCTGCGCCACCATGCCACCCTGTTAATGAAGTGATAGACCTTAGGATTTGTGTTCAAATCTATACATCCGTGAAAGTAGCAGCACAGGTGGATAGGGTAGTGAAGAGACATGCTTGCTTGTGGTAGTGAGCCAGGCTGGGGGATGCCGCATTGATGAACTACCTTGGACAGCAATATTTGCACTAGTTTCTTTAATACCACTTACACCTCACCTTAATCCACCAGAGGATTTAAACATAAATAATTCTCTCCATCAGCCTCTCCAATAGGTTCACAGCCACAAATGAGCCAATAATAGCGACAGTGATATGTGGATAAACAGACGTGCTTAGAAATGAGGTCAGGGAGGATGCTAATAATACAGTCTTCAGGGGAAAGCACATGGCGAGACACTTTGCATTCCAGCATGTCGAGCACGGTGATTCAATCCTGACGATGAATGCCCTGTGTAGTGTCGGCACAAACATTTGACAAGTGAAACCGATCATCACATGGGGCGCCACGGTGGTGCAGCGGTAGAGTTGCTGCCTTACAACGCCAGAGACCCGGGTTCGATCCCGACTATGGGTGCTGCCTGTACGGAGTTTGTACGTTCTCCTCGTGACCGCGTGGGTTTTTCCCCTCCGGTTTTCCGGTTTCCTCCCACACTCCAATGATGTACAGGTTTGTAGGTTAATTGGCTTCGGTAAAGTTTGTAAATTGTGAGTGTAATGGGGTTGCTGCTCAGCGCGGACACGGTGGGCAGAAGGGCCTGTTTCCACGCTGTATCTCTAAGCTAAACTAAATCACACAACTGAAACATACTGAATTGGCATCTAATGAACCTCAAGTTTTGCTGTCTGTGCCACATAACTGAATGTAATTATTGAAGGTGGAGCGGACTACCCAGAACACGTCATCAGTCAGCCACCACCTTGGTGCACGCTGTCTCTGGCCTCATTAACAAGTGGGTGTTTCAGTTTCAGGGCGGAGAAGACATCATAGAACGTAGGAAATGCTTGTTCTTTCATCAGGGAGGGTTTCATGGCATTGTGACAATGAATTGCCTGGAGCAGAGAGAGAGAGAAGGGATGGGGTTTAATGAGGAAGGGGAGATGGACAACAAGCAAGAGAAAGCGGAGAGAGAGGCTGTTGTGAGGAAGGAAGGGAGTTGCTCAAGGGGAGGAGGTTTTCAAGGAGGGAGAGTACAATGAGGGAGGAGTTTATATAACCATATAACCCATATAACAATTGCAGCACGGAAACAGGCCATCTCGACCCTTCTAGTCCGTGCCGAACACGTATTCTCCCCTAGTCCCATCTACCTGCACTCAGACCATAACCCTCCATTCCTTTCCCGTCCATATAACTATCCAATTTATTTTTAAATGATAAAAACGAACCTGCCTCCACCACCTTCACTGGAAGCTCATTCCACACAGCCATCATCTGAGTAAAGAAGTTCCCCCTCATGTTACCCCTAAACTTCAGTGACTGGACCAAGCCCTTGGTAGGGAGGACCAGGCTCTGCATTGCCCAGCATTAGAGGTGTGTGTTTTAAATGTGGGATAGTTCTGTGGTTCATCCAGGCAGGTTACTGAAGTCTGGACCAGAAGTTAGGCTAGCCCCAGAAAGTTTAAGGAAGTTTTGTTAAGTGTTACTCCAGAGGCTAGGACAGAAAGTTTAAGAAGGGTTAAGTGTCTAAGGCTAGGCAACATCGGGACCAATGTGAGAAGAGAGATGGTGAATACTTAAGGTGTTAGATTTGAATGCACGTGGTATACGGAACAAAGTGGCTGTTTGGAAATTGGTAGGTATGACATGGCTGAAGGGGATCGGAGCTGGGAGCTGAATGTCCAGGGTTACGAGTCCTACTGAAAAAGACAGAGGTGGACGGAGGATTGGGGTAGCTCTGCTGGTAAGGAAGATGAGGCATTATGTTGCGACAGTCAGGCTACACTTGGGGATACTGTGTGCCGTTCTGGTGGCCATGTCACACAATGAACGTGGTAGCAATAGAGAAGGTGTAGGTGAGATTAGAAACATAGAAAATAGGTGCAGGAGTAGGCCATTTGGCCCTTCGAGCCAGAACCGCCATTCAATATGATCATAGCTGAAACTTTATCAAAGCTTATCTGCAGTGGGGTGGAATTGGGCTGTGTTTACTGATCTGTATTGTTTGGAGGTACATGATTTATAATTGTTATAAGACCTTTCGTAAGTAGCCTCCATCAGTAAATAGCTCAACAATGGAAGATTATGTATATAAGGAGCAGATTAATCCTTGGTTGAGGAGTGACCGCTGAGGAGTGATCATTGTATTTGATGTTCTTAAATAAAGTCTTGATTGTCACCTGATCTTTGTGGTGCCTTATAAAGTTTTCGTTAAAAACGGTCTCCAACAATTTGGAAAATGTAGTGTTTTGTGTCACTTACGAAAACCCCCTGCAGCAGTTACTGTTTCATTCTTGGACCTTAACTGGTGATTAAAACAGTTGTCAACAAGATACAAGATACAAGATATATTTATTTGTCACATGTGCCAGTTGGCACAGTGAAGTGTGTGATCACCATACAGCCATACAATAAAAATAAAGAACACAACACACGATAGAGTTCAACATAAAACATCCCCACACAGCAGAATCAAAAGTTTCCCACTGTGAGGGAAGGCACCAAAGTCAGTCATCTTCCTCGATGTTCACCCGTGGTCGGCAGCAAGAGTACTAGCAAGAACCAAAGTAACTGGACCAAGATATTAAAAGTTCTATTTATCAAACAGATATATATTTAAAAATGAAGAACTTGGCTGCATGAAGAGGTGACCTCAGAATGAAATGCAATTGAGGATAAATTTAAAGGATAAGTTGATTTTCACTTGGATAGAGTCATAACATTAATTTTCAGACTTAAACAAGTCACTGTGATGATTTAAAATATTTGCTCACACCACCCGATATTAACCTCCCCCTAGACTCCCACACATGAAGGTTCTCACATTAGATGTTCTCATCCCTCCACCCTATCCCACCTCCCTCTATCTGTAATCTGTGTCCAAGTATTCTGTGCTCCAGAATTGTTGACTTCCTAATCATCTGTGAATTTAGCGCCTTTGTTGATAAAGACCTAAGACTGGAATTCCCTCTTAACTCCTTTTCATCTTCTGCACTTTTACTTTGATCTAATGTTTGGCCATCCGCCCTAATTTCTCCTTATTGGCTCAGCAATAATTGTGTTTGATAAAAATTCCAGTAAGAAACTTAGTGTAGGTGGGTGACAGGTGAATCAGAGGCAAGGTGAGGCAGAGGTGGGGCATTGTTGATAAACATGTAAGAGAGGAGAGTTTGCATGAAATTAAAAAAAGGAATAGAGGGTCTTGTATTAGTTATGTATGAAAACCCAAGTGTTATCGAGTCATAGAGTCATACAGGATGGAAACAGGCCCTTTGGCCCAATGTCCATGCCAACCAAGATGCCCCATCTACACAAGTCCCACTTGCTTACGTGTGATCAATATACCTCTAACCTTTCCTATCCATGATCCTATCCAAATGTTTTTTTAAATGTTGTTACTGTACCTGCCACAACTACCTCCCCTGGCAGCTCGTTCCATGTACCCACCACCCTCTGAGTGAAAAAGCTGCCCCCCCCCCCCCCCCCCCCCCCCCCCAGGTTGCTCCCACAATTGGCCACTGTAAGTTGTTCCCGGGTGTATGTTTGTGGTAAAACCTGATGAAAGTTGATGGGAAATTGGGGAGAATAAAGCTTGAATGATGCTTGATGGTCAGCACGGATTCAGTGGGCTGAAGGGTCTCTGTGAGTCTGTTAATTGGTGATTATCTCACCTTTGGTGTAGGTGGGTGACAGGTGAATCAGAGGCAAGGTGTGGCAGAGGTGGGACATTGTTGGTAGACATGTAAGAGAGGAGAGGTTGCAGGAAATTTTAAAAAAAGGGATGGAATTTAATAGGATTGTCTGAGGGCTAGTATAGATTTTATGGGCTGAAAGGTCTCTGGTGTGGTAAAAAAGGAAAACAGTTGGAAGCAGTACTATAAATGATTATTCAATAGTTTTTATGAATTGCAATTATAAAGATGCCAATACACATGTGTATGTACAGGTGGTAAACTGGAGATGTTGTCTGACAAATCTAGAGAATTAGTTAATGAATTCCAGACACCAGTCAGCGAGTCACACAGAGAAATGGCAGTAGTTTCCCATTCTCGGATGGTGGAGCTCTGGGTTATAGATTGGATGTGATTATCAGTGTAACTTGTATGCATAGTTGCTTATTTAACCAGTGGATAATGAAGGGGCAGATACCTGTCCTTCGGGTTCCAGCAGACAGGGACCATCACCACACACACACGCGTCTGAATGAACAGATTTCAGCTGATCAAAGCAAGCGCCATAATCTCCCCGTGGACAGGGAGGCAGAGGGGTGCTTCAATACAAGTCATCTTGTCGCAGAGAAATGAGGCGAAGGGAAATGAAAAGCAGACAGGAGATATTACTCAAGATAATCCTCTCGTTTTAGTTGAGATACATTCATCAATACAATTCTAGCTTCAAATATACAGCAAATATCAGCATATTACAATGTTAGTCACACTTTTAGTTTTGCTATTTAACTTAAAGTTATTGAACAAGATGCCAATTAGTTGCGAGTTAGCTGCTACAATAACATGGATGAATTGTAAAAGCAACAAGGACCGTACATCAGTGCCATAACATTGCTGGGGATCAGTGGGATATATTTCCCTCGTGACTCGTCTGGTCTTTCTGTGCCTCAGCCCCGGGCTCCTTCATCCCCGGGCTCCTTCATCCCCGGCGGAGACGCCAGGTTGATCTTCACGTCGTTGACTTTAGGCTGTATCTCTCCGCCTTTCCTGGGCGCCTCGATGCACAGGATGCCATCGTGGGTCAGAGTTGTTCGAACCAGCAGAGGGTCCACGTCGAGGGGCAGGATGTAGGTGCGTTTAAAGTCTCGGGAGATGAAGCCGTGGTCGTCCAACTTCTGAGGATGACTACCGGACACCTCCAGCAGGTTGTCCACCGTCCGGACCGACAGCTCACTTGGCAGGAAGTGGCACACATCCAGGAAGACCTGGGATTTATGGTCCTTTGTGGCTATCTCTGAAAACCCTCGGTCCAGTTGCTTGTTGATCCTGGGTCTGATGTAGTAACCGTGGTACAAAGTCGGAGCTAAAATATCCTCTGGTGACAAACCTGAGGGATTTATTGGAAGTTATAAAACTGCTAATGATAGACCAACAATTTGTAACTTAACACTGCAACACACACACAGTGAAGATAGTAACCTCGTCTAGACATTTGCTTTCAAGAGAGATCTAGATAGGGCTCTTAAAAATAGCGGAGTCAGGGGATATGGGGAGAAGGCAGGAGCGGGGGTACTGGTTGGGGATGATCAGCCATGATCACATTGAATGGCGGCGCTGGCTCGAAGGGCCAAATGGCCTACTCCTGCACCTATTGTCTATTGTATATTGACATAAAATGCTGGAGTAACTCAGGAAAAAATGGATAGGTGATGATTCAGGTTGGGACCCTTCATCAGACTGAAGAAGGGTCCAGACCTGAAATGTCACCTACTCATTTTCCCCAGACATGCTAGCTGACCCGCTGAGTTATTCCAACATTTTGTATTTATCTTTGGTATAAACCAGCATCTGTTCATTTTGTATTACATGGTTATCTAGTAACTATCTCATAATGATTTAATTAACGTTGTAGTTATCTTTAGTTATCTAGTAACTACTTAGCGACAGTGAAGATAGTTTTCTTGAATGACAGCAGGATCTTGATCAGCTGGGTAAGGTGGCTGAAGAAGTCAAACCCGGGCAGGACCCCGAGGAGTGGTGCACAGCAGAGGGATCTAGCAGTGCAGGTACATAGATCTAGCAGTGCAGGTACAGAGTTCCCTTGAAAGTGGCGTCAGGGGCAGACAGGGTGGTGATGAACAACTGGCCCATTATTCGCACCCCTGCCTTTGGCCCCACAGTGATGGGATGTAGTGCAGTGGTCATTGAAATACAGGTCTCACACAAAGTTGAGGGTCATTGATGCAAAGTTCCGAGTTCAAATCTCACCGCAGCAGCTCGGGAATTTATAATCATGTGAATAAATCTGGTGTAAAAAAAGTAGTGGGGTCAGGGCTGGTCTCCGGCAGCAGTAACACGGAGTCACCCAGAGGCAGGTGAAATAGTGCAAGATCACGGTAGAGGGAGATGTTGATGTGAAGACGTGCATGTTGGCAACTTCCCAACCAGAGTCCGCAGCTGTGCTCGTCGTGTGTGTGCGTGTGTGTGTGCGTGTGCGTGTGTGTGTGTGTGTGTTTGTGTGTGCCAGTGTATGTGTTTGTGTGTGCGTGTGGCAGTGTATATGTGTTTGTGTCTGTGTGTGTTGTGTGTGGCAGTGTTTGTGTGTGTGTTTGTGTGTGTGTATCCGTGAGTGAGTGTCGTTCTGTCTGAATGTATGTGTGAGTCTGTGAAAGAGAGAGCATGTGTGCGTGCCTGCCTGTGTTTGTGTCAGTATGTGTGTGTGTGTGTGCGCACATCTGAGTGTGTCTGTATGCAGTGTTTGTGTGTGTGTGTGGCAGTAGGTGTGGATGTGTGTGTGGGTGGGTCTACGCGCATGGGCACAACTCGATCGCCAACTCCACGATGATTTCGTTTAAAAAGATCCTGCTCCGAGCTGGCCACTTTAATACCGGGGGGGTCGCGTTTATTTCGGCACACCCACCCTCAGCCAAATTGTCGGCAAAGCAACAAAGTGTAACTTGGTTAACGCGAACATAAACAAACTCACCCTCCCCGTAGTTCTGGTCGTAGATTGTGCTTGGCGTGTCGCCCTCGTATTCCACGCTCATGGGGTAAGCGTGAGGGACTGTCCTGTCCTCCATCGTTCGTATCAGACACAAGGCTTGAGCTCCCTCTCTCCCCTTCACTCACTCTCCCTCTCCCTATCTCCGCCAGGCCGGGTCATTCACAGTCGGGTTCTAGTGAGAGGGAGGGAGTGGAATTAGAACAGAACAGAAATAGACCCGGGCGGCTGGAACCACCCACAGACCGGCAGCTGAAAGCGACCACAGCTTGAGCTCGCACTAGCAGTGTGCCTGATGAGGTAGACAAAAATGCTGGAGTTAACTCAGCGGGACAGGCAGCATCTCTGGAGCAAAATGAATGGGTGGCATTTCGGGTCGAGACTTCTGAAGAAGGGTCTCGAACCGAAACGTCGCCCGTTCCTTCCTGCCAGAGATGCTGCCTGTCCCGCTGAGTTACTCCAGCTTTTTTGTGTCCATCGTCAAGGAATCCCTCTGGCGGGTCATTGTCAAGGTCAATCCCAGTCCAGAACCGCCGGGCTGGACATTTCAACACGCGGTTGGTACCAACGTGGTGCAACAGCGTGGAAACAGGCCATTCGGCCCAACTTGCCCACACCGACCAGTATGCCCCATACACTAGACCCACCTGCCTGCATCTGGCCCATATCTCTCTAAACATGTCCTATTCATGTACTTGCTAAATGAGTAATAAAAATAAAGATAGACACTCAGCGGGTCAGGCAGCACTTATAATTAGAGTAGTCATACAGCACGCAGACAGGCCCTTCGACCCAACTTGCCTATGCCCCATCTACTGTACCAACTTACCAACATGCCCCTTCTACTCTGGTCCCACCATATCCCTCTAAAACTTTCCTATCTGTGTACCTGTCTAAATATATTTAAAATGCTGTTATAGTACCTGCCACAACTACCTCTTCTGGGAGCCCATTCCATATACCCACCACGCTCTGAGTGAAGCGTTACCCCTCAGATTCCTAGTAATTCTTGCCCGTCATGACCTGGACTAATGACTGGGAGTTCAAACCCATCAAAGAGCAGGGATATTTGTGGAATGGCTGCAGCACAGAAGGAGGCCATTCGGCCCATCAGGTCTGTGCCAGTTCTTAGTAGAGTGATGTTTTAGAAGCAATTGGACAGGTACGTAGATAGGACATGTTGCGAGGGATGTGGGCCAAACGCAGGCAAGTGGGACTAGTGCCGTTGGGACATGTTGGTCGGTGCGGGCAAGTTGGGCTGATGGTCCTGTTTCCACGCTGTATCACTCTAATGGGGAGAGTCTAGTTCCCTGCCTCTTTCCCTCAAGTTGTGATCCAGTTCCCTCTGGGAATTGCGATGGGCTCCAAACCCCAACCCCCCCCCCACCCCAACACCGCTGCAAGGAAACATCCTCAGCTTCTCTGGTCCAACCTTGCGGCTGATTCTGATTCTTTTTTAAAAACCTGGCATCAAGTGCAATCCCAGTCGGGGCCATTAAATTACCCAACTGTGGTTGGAACCTGAAGCTGAAAGACACAAAATGCTGGAGTAACTCAGCAGGCCAGGCAGCATCTCTGGAGAACATGGACAGTCTGCAGAAGGGTCGCCTACCCATGTTCTCCAGGGATGCTGCCTGACCCGCCTGGTCGCAGTCGCTGCCTCAAAAAGGCTGACAGCATCATCAAAGACCCACACCATCCTGGCCACATACTCATTTCCCTGCTATCTTCAGGTAGAAGGTACAGGAGCCTGAAGACTGCAACAACCAGGTTCAGGGATAGCTACTTCCCCACAGCCATCAGGCTGTTAAACCTGGCTCGGACAAAACTCTGATTATTAATAATCTCGTCTGAAGAAGGGTTTCGGCCCGAAACGTTGCCTATTTCCTTCGCTCCATAGATGCTGCTGCACCCGCTGAGTTTCTCCAGCTTTTTTGTGTAACCTCTGATTATTAATAATCCATTATCTGTTATTTGCATTTTATCAGTTTATTTATTAATGTGTGTATATATTTATATTATGGTATATGGACACACTGATCTGTTTTGTAGTAAATGCCTACTATGTTCTGTGTGCTGAAGCAAAGCAAGAATTTCATTGTCCTATCAGGGACACATGACAATAAACTCGCTTGAACTTGAACTTGGGTTACTTCAACACTTTGGAACTTTCCTTGATTAACCAGCATCTGCAGTTCCTTGTTTCTAGACGTGTCTCCAGGCCTGCAGCCCCCCCTACACCATCCAATGAGATGGGCTGGTAATCACACGGCTCAGGGGGCAGAACATGTCTCAGGCCCTCAAAAGTAAAAATAAGTCATCGAGAGGGCAGCAGCGTCCTGCGACGCCATTAATTGGTAACGCGGTACTAGGGACTGATCCCATTCAACACAGCCAGAAACTAAAATACCCTCTCGGCCGCATTATAAAGTGATCAGCACTGGCCTATTTCTGGGATGACATATTTGTGATGGCCATCATCGCCATTCCGGTTCAGCTTCTGAATGACCCAACACACAGACACAGCGGAACAAAAGGGCATTAAAATCTTTAATCGTGAAAAAAACTGGAACATCATAAAATCTCTCCCCATACAATAGCTCCCCTTTGAAAATGCCATGAGGTCATCTGGTGCAGCCCTCGCCGGCCTTGCCAGCAGAGGAAGGGATTGATCAGCACAGCTTTGTTCGCCGCTAGAGAGACCGCGTTACTGGTGGTGTCACGTCTAATCCCCCAAAATAATAACTCCCTAAAGAATGAGAACACATGACAGACTCAATCAGCCTTGCATCAGTTTTCCAGAAGGTTCAATGGGTGGCTGTCATTGTGTATATAAAGATCACAGCCACGGGCTGACCTGCAAGCGGTTCTTGGACTGCGCTCCGCACAAGTTTCAAAGCTAAACCCTCTCCTTCCTTTCAAAGCGAGAAGATGGACATTGCCATCCAACACCCGTGGTTTCGCCGTTCCCTCTTCCAGAACTCCCTCTTCCCCTCTCGCATCTTTGACCAGCATTTTGGGGAACACTTTGACCTCGAACCCTTCATCAACTTCTCCTCTCTGGTGAACCCCTTCTATTGGAAGGCGGCAGGTCTGAGCAGGATCCCCAGCTGGTTGCAGTCTGGACTCTCAGAGGTACGTTCTACGCGTTCTTATATCGCCGTGTCATTTCGTGTTACTTAACAACATGCTTAGAGAGCGTGTGATGAAATTAGTTGTGCGTTTGCCTCAAAACAAGTATTATTTTGTTCAATTCTCCTGTGCGTAATCTTCACAGCTCTAGATTCAATCCTAGCCTCGGGTGCTGTCGGTGTGGAGTTTGCATATTCTCCCCGTGACTGCGCGGGTTTACTCCGGGTGCTCCGGTTTCCCCGCATCCCAAAGACTTGCGGGTTGGGAGGTTAATTGGCCGCAGTTAATTTGCCCCTAATGGGCAAGTGAATTGAATTGAATTGAACTGCATAAATGTTATTAGCCAAGTATGTATACTTCCAAGGAATTTGCCTTTGGTGCTTTGCGCGCAAGGATAACAACACGATATACTGTGGACAATTAAAAAATAAAACATTATAATTGAAACGCGTGTCCTGTACCTTAATTGGTACACGTGACAATAAACTGACTTTGAGACCTTGAGTAAAATAAAATACCAGAGCAAAAGGAGGCTACAGACTTTTGGCTGTTGAGTAGAGCTACTACTAGTGGAAAAATGCGTTTTTTATGTCTGGCTGTGGCGGCTTTGACAGTCAGGAGTCGCCTTCCATAGGGAAATGATTCAAAGAGTTTGTGGCCAGGGTGAGAGGGGTCAGAGATGATCTTACCCGCTCGCTTCCTGGCCCTTGCAGTGTACAGTTTGTCGATGGGGGGGAAGGTTGTAGCTAACAACCTTCTCGGCAGATCGAACTATGCGCTGCAGACTCCGGATGTCGTGCTTGGTGGCTGAGCCAAACCAGACCATGATGGAGAAGGTGAGGACAGACTCTATGATGGCAGTATAAAACTGGACCATCATTGCCTGTGGCTGATTGTGTTTTCTCAGCTGCCCCAGGAAGTACATCATCTGTTGGGCCTTTTTGATTGTGGAGTCGATGGTGGCCTCCCATTTTAGATCGCTGGGATGATGGTTCCAAGGAACTTAAATGACTCCACAGATGTGACTGTGGTGTTGTTGATGGTGACTGGGGAGGGGGGCCATTGTGGACACCTTGACCATTCGAGGCAGCTCTACCTTTCTCTACCTTTTCGAACAAATCACAGCCAGCACAGATGGCCAAAGAGCCCACAATGGTCCATTGTTGGCTTTGGAAGAGGTGTTAATGATAGGATATGAACAGTGTAACCACCAGGATGACTAGGGTGGGAGTGGGATGGAGAGAGAGGGAATGCAACGGTTACTTGAAATCTGATCTGAAATGCAGGTAGGTGGGACTAGTGTAGTTGGGACATGTTGGCTGGCGTGGGCAAGTTGGGCCGAAGGCCCTGTTTCCATGCTTTAAGACTCTGTATAAATGTTTTATGTCTTAAATCTTAAGACATCTTAAGACAATCTCTGAGAACAATTCTTCACCCCATCATGAGTTAGCGGTTCCCACAATGTCTGCCATTGTGCAGTGCAACTCGTCTGTTCAGACAGCCACGTCCCTCATTCCATGGAGTGTTGTTTCCAAAGAAAATGCTCCAGCAGTCTCCAGTGTAGGCTGGCAAGGACTGGAGCTGATTGAAGCACGGTGGTGTGATGAGAGAGCCCATGTCAAACACCAATGAATGGATACACTTGCACAGAAGGACCATCTTTGAAACTCACTGTGCTGTTGTCGAACTCACTGTCTCAGGGTGCACAGTGGAAACTTGCCCACTGATGCATTCAAGAGAGAGTTACATTTAGCTCTTCGGGCTAACTGAATCAAGGGATATGGAGAAAAAGCAGGAACGGGGTACTGATTTTGGATGATCAGCCATAATCATATTGAATGGCAGTGCTGGCTCGTAGGGCCGAATGGGCACCAATCCTCTGCCACTGGGGGAAGTGCATCTCAAGGTGTATTGTATACGTCGCATCATATGCAAGACTCTACAGAGGAGAGAGGAGGTGTTCTCCTTCCTGCAACAAGATATCTTCCTTGCAGCCCCAACTCCAGACCTGCCCTTTCCTATTGCACACAGCTCTGCAAGGATAGACCACTTCACAAACTCTAGAGAGCAAGGTTCAACAGTTTAAAACTCAGCTTTATTTGTTGGGGGAGGAAAGCAAAATGTTTTTGCATTGGGACAAAAAGTGCATTAAAATAATACATGAGCCTGGTTGATCCATCTTTAAAAATCAACGCATGTTTTTGAGTGGCTAGCAGGTTCATGCCACCGCAAATTGTGTTGGTAACACAGAATATTCGGAAAAGTTTGTTAAAGTTGTTTTACTGGGAACGGGTTGTGTCCACTTAACTGGGGGATTATAGTTTCCAGCCAGCTGTGGAGGCCAAGTGGAGGCGGAGATTGATAGATTCTTGATTAGTAAGGGTGTCGGGGTTCATGGGGAGAATGCAAGAAACGGGGTTGAGAGGGAAAGATAGATCTGCCATGATTGAATGGCTGCCTGGACTTGATGGGCCGAATGGCCTAATTCTGTTCCTAGAACTTACAAACTGCTCTCCCAGCCACAGGACACCAAAGACACTCAGCAAATAATTAATGGACTTGTGCACTGAACTGTCCCAATTACAATACCCTGCCATCCGAGCTGAGTTGGGGGGTTTTCAGGGTCATGTTTCTGTACTGGGTAATATGGAAGAAAATTTGGGAACTTGGCATCCACTCTTTGCTCAGGATACATGCTTTATCTCTTGCAGGTGAGACTGGACAAGGACAAGTTTGCAATTCACCTTGATGTCAAACATTTCACTCCTGAGGAAATTCGAGTCAAAATCCTGGGGGACTTTATTGAAATCCAAGCACAACATGAAGAGCGTCAGGTAAGCCTCACTCTCCGGTTCCGCTTTAGATCATCCTCTTTGGTGGGTGCTTTCACCTGCCTGGTAAACTTTAAAGAATAAGAAAAGTGGGTTGAGTTGAATTTGCAGGACATACCCTGGGTGGGGAGGAGAGTATTCCTGCATAGGCTGCTAATTTGAGTGAGGGCTTGGACTAGTATGGGTGAGTAAACAACGTTGTCCCCATTGGGATTTTAAAGTCCCATACAACAGCAGATTAGGTCTAGATGGTTTTGAAAAGGTTTTCCAGTTCCTTCCAATACATTTTAATTGGTGTAGACTTTGTTTACGCTGGTGACCAGCTGATGCGATGCAGTCTGGATCTACTATTGGACCATTGGAAGCAAGCCAATGCTATGGCAGCACTTTAGAGTGTTTGCAGCCATGAAGCATTCTAAATATGTTCAGTCCGGATGGGGAATACAGGTGGTGATTGGACCGGTCTTAAGTCGGCTGTTGTTTACATTTAGTTTAGTTTTAGTCGAGAAATACAGCGTGGAAACAGGCCTTTCGGCCCACTGAGTCCGTGTCGATCAGCGATAACCCCTCACCCCGTACATTAGTACTATCCTACACACTGAGGACGATTTACAGAAGCCAATTAACCTACAAACATGTGTAGGAAGGAACTGCAGATCTTGGTTTACACCGAAGATAGACACAAAATGATGGAGTAACTCAGCGGGACAGGCAGCATCTCTGGAGAGAAGAAATAGGTGGTGTTTCGAGGCGAGACCCTTCGTCAGATGTTTAACCTGCAAACCTGCACATCTTTGGGATGTGGAAGGAAACCGGAGCACACAGAAAAAAAAAGCCATGTGGTCGCGGGGAGAACGTACAAACTGTATAGACAACAGCCATAGCCAGGATCTCTGGCGCTATGAGGCAGCAACTCCACCGCTGCCACTGTGCCGCCTCCAAGTCAGTTATGTTAATACCACCAATTCTACAAACAGATACATTTTATTTTCAACAACATGTCCAGGTTGTAGAAATTATTCAAATATAACCTCACTAGTTATTAACTGGACAATGGGCAATCAGACAGGAGACGATGAACCTTCGGACAGCGAAGATAGACACAAAATGTTGGAGTAACTCAGCGGGACAGGCAGCATCTCTGGAGAGAAGGAATTGGCAATGTTTCTGGCCAAGACCCGTCCTCAGACTGAGAGTCAGGGGAGAGGGAAATATCAAGATATGGAAGGATAAGGTGTGTAAACGAGAGATCAAAGGGGACGAAACTCAAGGAAAATGTAACGGGTGACTGTTTGCTAGGGGAAGGTGACAAAAAGGCGTACAAAGTAAAAGTTTAATCAGTCAGAGTCAAACTAGTTGGAGATCTAGAATGGGTGAGGAATGCAGAGAGAGGGAAAGCAAGGGTTACTTGAAGTTAGAGAAGTCAATATTTATACCGCTGGGTTGTAAGCTGCCCAAGCAAAATACTTCTGACAGCGGCAACAACTTCTCCTGTGTGGATTTACTCAGTAGTTCAAGGGTTCACTGGGGCTCCTGCCAAAGCTGGTGTTCACGTATCTGAGCTTGGATTGACGTCAGTCAGTGTCAGCGGGTGTGGAGTGCAGTGTGCATCAGACACCTTATCTCAGCAGGAGGTATTTATAAAGTCAGTTCCAACAACTATTTTTGGCTCTGCAACTTACTGAGGTTAGATGACAACTACACTTCATTCGTGATTCATTGGTTCTAGAGTTACTCCAACATTTTGTTGTTTCCAGAAAGTTTTGAAGATGTGACAGATGCAATATAGTTCCCAGGTTCCAGGAATCTTCTCACTTCCATCCCGAATGTGCTTCGGATTCATTGATGTCAGAAACATAGAAAATAGGTGCAGGAGTAGGCCATTCGGCCCTTCGAGCCTGCACCGGCATTCAATATGATCATGGCTGATCATCCAACTCAGTATCCTGTACCTGCCTTCTCTCCATACCCCCTGATCCCTTTAGCCACAAGGGCCACATCTAACTCCCTCTTAAATATAGCCAATGAACTGGCCTCAACTACCTTCTGTGGCAGAGAATTTCACAGATTCACCAATGTTTTTCTCATCTCGGTCCTAAAAGATTTCCCCCTTATCCTTAAACTGTGACCTCTTGTTCTGGACTTCCCCAACATTGGGAACAATCTTCCTACATCTAGCCTGTCCAACCCCTTAAGAATTTTGTAAGTTTCTATAAGATCCCCCCTCAATCTTCTAAATTCTAGCGAGTACAAGCCGAGTCTATCCAGTTTTTCTTCGTATGAAAGTCAAATGTTAATTGACAGTGAAAGCATTCAGTCAGAGGGTGGTGAATCTGTGGAATTATTTGCCACAAAAGGCTGTGGAGGCCAAGTCGATGGATATTTTTAAGACAGAGATAGATCTGCTTCTTCTTCTTGTGTATGGCGTGCACAGCCTAAAGTTGTAGGACAACTTGTTCTATTTGATCTTATTTGATTGTGCACGCCAGGGTGATTGCATTCATCGAAACAGGGTGGACCACGTGAAGGTTGCAATCTCCCACCTCACAGAGATAGATAGATTCTTGGTTAGTCCGGGTGTCAGGGGTTATGGGGAGAAGGCGGGAGAATAGGACTGGGAGGGAGAGACAGATCAGCCATGATTGAATGGCGGAGTAGACTTGATGGGCCGAACACTCATATCACTTATGAACTTATGACCACCCGTGTGTGACATAAGTTCCTGCTCACTGGCCAATGTTTTCAGTTGCCCTGTACTACTGAGGCTGTCCACTAAAGGCAGAGTGAGTACCAACTGTGATGCCTGCATTCATCAGCTGGCTCCTGTTGATCACTACACTGCTCCCTTGGGTGAAGTGAAACCATGGAACATAAAACCTAGAAGAGTGCAACAGGCCCTTCCGTTTACAATGTCTGTTGCAAACGGTCCTAATGCCAAGACCAGCCCTCGGCCACCTGCACATAATCCATATCCCGGCATATCCATGTACCTATCCAAAAGTCTCTAAAATGCCACTGTCGTATCTGCCTCAAACAACCAACCCCAGCAGCGCGTTCCACGCACTCGCCATCCTCTCTGTAAAAAAAAAAATCATGCCCTGTGCATTTCCTTTAAACTTTACCCCTCTCACCTTAAAGCGGTGCCCTCTACTATTGTATATATGCATCCCGGTGAACAGGTACACACTGTCTACCCTATCTATTCCTCTCTTCATTTTTTAATACTTCTGTCGTGTCTCTCCGCAGCCTCTGGTGTTCCAGAGAGATGTCCGCAAACAACAAGTGGTTCAGGCATCTGTGTTGTTATCTAACTCTGTGACTACAGTCTCGTAATTAATTCTGCAGAGGGTGCATGAGTGTGCTGGTTCAGTGGATGAGTGTTGTGTCGCTGAAAGCGAACGCAGGAAAATGCGTTTGACGGCTTTGGACCTGTTCTCACTGGAGTATGGAGAGGATGAGAGTGGACTTTCATTGAAACTTACCGAATAGTGAAAGTCCTGGATCGAGTGGATGTGGAGAGGATGTTTCCACTAGTTGGAGAGTCTTGGACCAGAGGCCATAGTCGCAAAATTAAAGGATGTTCCTTTTGGAAGGAGATGAGGAGGAATTTATTTAGTCAAATGGTGGTGAATCTATCAATCTTAAAAATATTTTGGCTTGGCCTCCACAACCTTCTGAGGCAATTAATTCCACTGATTCGCCACCCTTTGACTAACAAGATTCCTCCTCATCTCCTTTTTAAAGGTATGTCATTTTATTCTGAGGCTGTGGCCTCTGGTCCTAGTGGAAACATCCTCTCTACATTCCCGCTATCCAGGCATTTCGCTACGTTTCAATGAGGCCCCCCCAATCATCCTTCTAAACTCCAGGGAGTACAGGCAGTTCAGAACTGTCACCAGTCACGAATAGAACATCCCCAATGGCCGCTGACTGGTCTGAGCTTTTCCTTGTGGTGTCTTCTCTACGTTGTGAAACAAAGACCGCGGGAATGTTCAGCAGCTTCTGTTCAACCCTTCTGTTCTGCAGGATGAACACGGATATATTTCCCGGGAGTTTCACCGCAAGTACAAGATCCCGGCGGGAGTGGACCCGACCCTGATCACCTCCTCGCTGTCGGCGGACGGAGTGCTGACCGTCACCGGCCCCCGGAAAGTGGCCGACGTCCCCGAGAGAACCGTGCCCATCTTCCGAGAGGAGAAGCCTGCGGTCGCTGGACCTCAGCAGATGTGAATCCCCGGACCTTTCTGTTGAGTTCAGTGTGAAACAACCTCAAGCCATTAAAGTATCGCCTTTCGCTTTTTGTGTAACATTTTTTGTATCGCCATGTAATCAAACATTCCTTAATATGTCAGCTTGCAACAAACATTTATCTTTGCTGCCTTCATTAATATCACCTTAAAATAAAATCAACAATTGATGAAGCAACAACGCGCAAATCCTGTTTATTTCCTTGCTGTATGCCCGTGACAGACGAGGCATTTCAGGATAATAGCCAATTATTTGTTGCATTTATTCACCTTATCAGCCTGTGCACAGATGCCAACAGGTCTTGGATAACTTGGATAACTTGGATAGTTATATGGATGGGAAGGGAATGGAGGGTTATGGTCTTAGCGCAGGTATATGGGACTAGGGGAGATTATGTGTTCGGCACGGACTAGAAGGGTCGAGATGGCCTGTTTCCGTGCTGTAATTGTTATATAGGTCAACAAACAAATAACAACCTCCAGTTGTTTAAGGAGGAACTGCAGATGCTGGAAAATCGAAGGTACACAAAAATACTGGAGAAACTCAGCGGCTCAGAGGTCATGGATAAAACATAAAGAGGAAGTGAACTGAGTTTTTTAGGTAGACAAAAGTGCTGGAGAAACTCAGCGGGTGCGGCAGCATCTATGGAGCGAAGGAGATAGGCAACGTTTCGGCCCGAAACGTTGCCTATCTCCTTCGCTCCATAGATGCTGCTGCACCCGCTGAGTTTCTCCAACGTTTTTGTGTACCATCAACCTCGTTTCCTCGCTGCCCCTCACACACCGCCACGCCCCATTAAAGAAGGGTCTCGACCCGAAACGTCACCCATTCCTTCTCTCCAGAGATGCTGCCAGTCCCGCTGAGTTACTCCAGCACTTTGTGTCTACCTTCGGTGCAAACCAGCATCTGCAGTTCCTTCCTACACAGTACATGACACCATCGGTCTTTGAACGGAAATAAGGTCGCCCGACACAAGCACAGTATTCCTGTTGCATTGTGTAAGGTTTGCAACGGGTTGTGGTAATGTTTTAGACAATAGACAGTGACAATAGGTGCAGGAGTAGGCCATTTGGCCCTTCGAGCCAGCACCGCCATTCAATGTGATCATGGCTGATCATCCGCAATCAGTACCCCGTATCAGTACCTACCTTCTCCCCATATCCCCTGACTCCGCTATTTTTAAGAGCCCTATCTTGCTCTCTCTTGAAAGTATCCAGAGAACCTGTCTCCACCGCCCTCTGAGGCAGAGAATTCCACAGACTCGCCACTCTGTGAGAAAGTGTTTCCTCATCTCCGTTCTAAATGGCTTATCCCTTATTCTTAAACTGTGGCCCCTGGTCCTGGTTTTAGTACATGTTCACTACACCACTTTCCCCTCTGGGACAAATACAGTTCTATCGTAACAGCAGAATTTACCTAAAAGTACAGAGGCTAAAAGTGCAGCACCAACAAATAATCATCAAATAATCTCTCACGTTTCATGCAAGTTTATATCGTAATGCATCGCTTGTGACGAGCCAACGGCCATCCACACTTCAGTAGAAGTTGCGATCACTGTCGTACATAGCATTGTAGGAATGATAAAGCACACACACCAATATCCTATACTTCCAGCGGCGGAAGTCCGCGGTAACTGGAGGACAGAGATGTGTGGTGCGTCCGTCACATTTCCCGTTGGAAACCAGCAACACTGCATCACTAATGTTTTCAACGACCATGAATGAATGAATGAATGAATGACGAAAGACATGTTTCTGAAGTAACTCAAGCGCACGCTTGATTTCATGGATTTTATGGAAGCATGGATTCCATCAAATACACACTTGGTTTGGAGGGTCTTTAACTCACCGACTTGCCTCCAGAGTTCAGCAAGCACATACGAGAGACAGAGCAGAAGACCGATTCTGCACATAGAGACCTGCAATGGAACTCCCCGGGTGCCCGAGGAATGAGAAACTTACAGCGAGGATCGCTGGCCTGTGCAGATCCAGCAGCGCCGCTCCATCAGTGCAGGCAGGACCTGCAGATGCTGGTTTACACCGACGATAGTTAGACACAAAAAGCTGGAGTAACAGCGGGTCAGACAATATCTCTGGAGAAAAAGAATATGTGACTTTTCGGGTCGAGACCCTTCCTCTGCGCCACCTTTCTCTGCATTTCCGTTACTAGACATCTAAAGTTAATTTCTTGAAGTCGGTCACGGACTGAGTTAAATAAAAATCACATTCTCAGCACACGGGGTTACATACACCACGCCCTGTTTATTTGAGTCATTCCAGACTATTAATTACAATGAAAGTCTCTCTGTTTTCTCCCGTCCCTAACTGCGCCGCTCCACTGATTCCTCTCCCAGGCCGAGTGCCATTCTTCATGGAGCTCCGGGCCCACAGCACGCAGACAGGCCTGACCCGGGAGGTACCGCGGCCGGTGTGCAAGACTGGCAAAACTGCGCCGTGCACAGCCCCAAAGGATACCTCGTGGGGACGAAAGACCCACAAAACGGGAGATCCGATTGCCTGCCCTCCGTTCCGTCGGTGGACGAGCAGGGTTCCAGAGGAATGTAAGAGAAACATAACTGCTGCTTCCCCGTTTCTGGTGTGACCGGGAGCCCGCAATATTCCTGCTGCTGGCTTTCCCCTCTGTCCGGCTCAAACTGTGCGAGAGGATTAGAATGAAACACGGGGTCCATGTAATCCAGCATGTAGGTGGTCTTTGGGTATATCTTGGTGATCGGAGGGTCTAACTCTGGCTGGTGCCCAGGATAAGCGTGGTACTCGCGTTTAAAGTCTGTAGAGGCAATCATTTTGTAACAATAAAGTAAGTAAGTAAGAAAGTAAGTAAATTGTATTTATAGCACGTCAACTCGCGTTGAAACCAAAGTGCTTTACATAGAAGAAATAATTAAGTTTCCGTTCATCGATAGAATTTTTTTTAAAGTTTGACAGAATTGAAAATCAAAGCTTATACTTTTTGCTTCCTAAATTTTGTGTCATGGTTAAAAAAGTAGTGGTGATGCCCACGTGTAGATAAACCAACTCGGCGGTATTGAGCAACCGAAGGCATTTGGCACGTTGGCATTGGCATGCTGAAGGCATTTGGCACGTTGGCCTTCACCACTGTCAGAGAGCCGAAGGAGGGCTACTGAGGGGGCAGGGTGGGCTGTTCTACACGAGCCGGGGGTGGAAGCTGATGGAACTACCGACTCTCTGACCTGTTATAACAACCCAACTGTGCAATTCTGGAGCTAGTAGTAACTCAGCGGGTCAGGCAGCATCTCTGGAAAAAAAGGGATGGGTCATGTTTCGTGTCGAGACCCTTCTTCAGACCGAGGAAGTATCCGATGCCACTTTAAATTGCAAGTTATCCAAGTTAGCTTTGTATAGAAAGGCGAGCACCTACAAAAATAAAAGATCGACACGAAATTGTGGAGTAACTCAGCGGGACAGGCAGCATCTCTGGAGAGAAGGGAGATGTCCCACTGAGTTACTCTGGCATTTTGTGTCTATCCTCCATTTAGAGCAGCATCTGCAATTTTGTTCATATGCCTACAAAATACAGTTGATTTGTCAGCAATGTAAAGGATTAAACAAGCACTGGGGTTCCCGAATGCAACGGACCATATTCCACAAAAGCCAAACTCCCTCGTTGGTTTCGATGAGGTGACACATTTGGGACATTACACATGCTGACATCTCCCTCGAGTTTCAAGTGCCCCATGCCAGCTGTACCATCACTTACCTCGCCGCGGTGTCTCTGGCTTGACGTAGGAATCCTGATATATTGTTCGATACGCATGTTCATACTAGAAGAGAACAATTGGAAATAAAACTGTTTGCAAGATTTGCTGATGATTGATTGTGATAATACTGTCATGTTAGGGGGAAATAAGTAGAATTATCCCAGGAGGATAATTGCAACTCAATGACAAACGGAAATGACAAACACGGATCATGAATTTAGTTTAGTTCAGTTTAGAGATAGAGCAAAAAACAGGCCCTTCGGCCCACCGGATCCGCACCGACCAGCGATCCCCGCACATTAACTATCCTACAAACACTAGGGCCAATTTACATTTATACCGGGCCAATTAACCTACAGATTGTACGTCTTTGGAGTGTGGAAGGAAACCGGAGCACCCGGAGAAAACCCTCGCGGTCAAGGGAAGAACATGCAAACTCCATACAGACAGCACCCGTCGAACCCGGGACTCTGGCGCTATTAGGCAGCATCTCTACCGTGCAGTCCTTGAGGTTGTAAAATAATTAAGGTTCAATGGAAAGATATAGTTGTTTCACAGTTGGAAATGTTTTTCAATAAATGCACTTGAATGTTTTGCCCCGTGGCTCAGTATACTCCACCCGTTACAGGGGCATTACAAACAATTGCACGCTGATATTGCCCAGGTGAATGCGGCAGTGTCAGACATCAGGCGAGACACCGGCTGAAGCCCCAAAGCAATACAATAGATTGTCATAGAGATCCATCGTGGAAACAGGCCCTTCGGGTCAAAAACCCACACCGGCCAACATGTCCCAGCTACACTAGAGTCCCACCTGCCCGCGTTTGGCACATATTCCTCCAAACCTGTCCCATCCATGTACCTGTCTAACTGTTTCTTAAACGTTGAGATAGGCCTGCCTCACCTACCACATTTGGCAGCTTGTTCCATACACCCACCACCCTTTGTGTGAAAACGTTACCCCTCAGGTTCCTATTAAATATACCCCCCTTCACCTTAAACCTATGTCCTCTGGTCCTTGATTCCCCTACTCTGGGCAAGAGACTCTGTGCATCTACCTGATCTATTCCTCTCAAGATTTTATACACCTGTAAGATCAGCCCTCATCCTCCTGCACTCCAAAGAGAAAGGGTTCCCCTGAGTTCGGGCTGATATTTATCACTCAGTCGGCATCACTGAAACCATATGGTCGGTTTGCCCTTTGGAGAAGTGGCTGTGTCTCCAGCTTTATTCAGAGGGTGGTGAACCTGTGCAATTATTTGTCACAGAAGGCTACGGAGTCAGTGGATACATTTAAGGTAGAGATAGATAGATTCTTGATTAGTACGAATATCCGAGGTTATGGGGAGAAGGCAGGAGAATGTGGTTAGGAGAGAGATATAGATCAGCCAGGATTGAATGGCGGAGTAGACTTGATGGGCCGAAGGGCCGAATTCCGCTCCTATCTCTTATGATCTTATAATCTACATGGAGTGAAAGGTGTGATATAAATGTGTAGGCAGGAACTGTAGATGCTGGTTTACACCGAAGAGAGACACAACATGCTGGAATAACTCAGCGGGACAGGAAGTATCTCTGGAGTGAAGGAATGGTTGACGTTTCTAGTCGAGACCCTGCTTCAGACTGGAGGGTCTTTTTTCCCAGGATAAAGGATTCTATCACTAGAGGACATGGGCGCAATATGAGGGTGAAAAGATCTCAGGAGCCACTTTTTCACTCAGAGGGTAGTCCGTATCTGGAATGAGCTGCCAGAGGAAACTATAGGAGCGGACCCAATTATGAATGTTTTAATATATTTGTAGAGATATGCGCATATGCAAAAATAATTTAACTCTGCAGTTGCATATGTGACGGGAATAGCATCATCGGATAGAAAGGATTTGGAGGAAAATGGTCCAAAAGCAGGAAAATGGGACTAGTCCTGTATGGATAAGGTGGGCCGAAGGGTCAGTTTCCCTGTTGTTCAACTCTGTGGCTTTAGCTAGGGGTGTTCTGGGTGGTCCCAGCTGCAGTCTCCAGCTGTGCCCGCTGCGGCCGCGACCCAGGCACCTGAGACGGCAGAGGCTTCATCTTGCGGAGATGGCGGAGGTCACTCCTCTCCTCGAACCAGCGATCAAGCAGCGTCCTCTCGCTGTAGCGGCGCCCCCCGCCCTCCCAGTTATCGTTCTGTGGGCCGGCGCCCCCCCCGAGTCCGGGGCAAAAGTCCTGCGTTGCCCACGCTGCCATGCCTGCGGCCCGACTGACCAGACCCAGACCCAGTGCCGGGCCGGGCCGGGCCGGGCCGGGCTCCCCGCTGCCCGGGCAACGCTGCATCACAAAGCGGCCAGCGACTGACCCCGCCGTGGGAGCTCCGGGAACCCAGTGAAACGCTCGCCTGTCGCCGGCTCACTCACCCCGGAGTCGCACCACCAGCTGTCGGCACGGGCTGGACGGACCGAATGCCTGCGGCGCTTTGACAGAATTGTATAAAGTCAGCGCCATCCCGACCTGGCTGCTCTTCTTGCTGAGTCCTGTGTACACGATGCATACTGTGGCATCGCACCTTGTACTCCCGCCCATAGAGAGTCATACAGCATGGAAACAGGCCCTTCGGCCCAACCTGCCCATGCCGACCACGATGCCCCATCTGCACTAGTCCCATTTGCCTGCGTGTGGCCCACATCCCTCCAAACCTTTCCCATGCATGTACCGTGTACCTGTCCAAACATCTTTTAAATGCTGTTAATGTACCTGCCTCAGCGATCTCCTCTGGCAGCTGGTTCCATACACCCTCCTCTGTGCGGTCCTTAACGTGAAGCCCAGGGCAGGCGTAGTATCTGGCCCCTGGTGCTCTGGGGAGGCGATGTTTTTCAATCCGAGCTACATCTCGTTTGTTTGAAAATATTCACAGGGTTACAGATTGATATTACAATTTTAATAATTAAGATACAATTATCAGATGACGTTAACCCTGCCAACATCCCCGCACTGAGGGCCTGGGCTATTGTGGGCAGACTGGTGTGTTTGTGTACATTATACTGTAGCTTTGCCATCTAAACCAGCACTTGTAGTTCCTTGTTTCTACCCCAAGTACATTTGATCTGCATGCAAAACAAAGCTTTTCACTGTACCTCGGTACACGAGTAAATAATAAACCTAGCCCTGGACGCTGAGGGCTGAAGGGGCTGTTCAGACTGTGCGGTCCCATGTTCTGCATTCCTTTACACTTTGAGATTTGGGGCGACTTCCTCACTCCCCGTTGCCGCTTCCTTCCCTGCTGCTTCCTCACACCAAAGGTCCTCGCTCCACAGTTTGCTCCCCTCATCCTCCGCCGCTCCTTTCCCTTTTCTCCTCACCTTCCATCATTTGCCCTTAGTTCGCCGTCCTTGCCCCGTCCCTCTGCAACCCTTTTCCTCTTGCTCCTTGTCGCACCCTTGCTCTTGTCCGCTTTCTCCCCTTTGCCCCTCTCCACCCCGACTCCTGCCCCATCGCTCACCGCTCGCATCCGTGGATCCGGTCGGGCGCTAGGACCCAGGAGCGGCGGCATCAGAGTCTTCGTCCGGCGCTAGGACCCGGGGAGCGGCCGCGGCTGGGCAGGAGCAGACGGGCGCTAGGACCCGGGGCAGCCGCGGCTGGGCAGGAGCAGACGGGCGCTAGGACCCGGGAGCGGCGGCTGTGAGCACCGGCGGAGGCTGAGCGCGAGGCCGAGGCTCCGCGGGGAAGCTAGGCCTCGACACCGGGCCGTGGCCGCAGCAGCACGGACATGATGCACCGAACGGTCTGACCCTGCGCCCCGGAGGGAGGTGGGTCACAGAACACAGACAACGGCCCTTCGGCCCAACGTGCCCATGCTGACCAGAATGCCCCATCTACACCAGTGCCACTTGGTCCTGTCCTATCCATGCACTTGTCCAGATGTCCTTCAATTGTTATTATAGTCCCAGCCTCAACTACATCCTCTGGCGGCTTGTTCCAGGCACCCACCACCCTCTGTGTGCCTATATAGAGGCAGCAATTAAATGGACCATTGGGCAGACTGCATTTGGAGCACTTTGTACATTTGGTTTAGTTTATTTATCATCACGCGTACAGTGATCCAGTGAAAAGCTTATTCTGCATGTTACCCAGTCACATTATACAACACATGAGGGCAATAGACCGACCCTCTTGTGGAACAGCAAGCAGAGAGTCTCCACGCTCCTGCTGCACCTTGCAACTTCCAAGTCTCTGGAAAGTTCAATCTTGGGATTCAGGGAGAGCTAGCCACCTGGACAGCCAGTTGTGGGGTAAATCCTTCCCTCTGATGGAGGGATGAGGCAAACGAGAATGTTTGAAATTCTCAACCATGTAGGGTCATTGAATTCATTCAAAGCAAGAATTGGTAGATTTCTGCGTATTAGTCGAGGGTTAAGGCAGGGAAATGACAATGAAGGAGGACATCAGCCAAGATCTTGATGAATGGTGGCATGCATGGAATTGAAGGGCCAAATGGTCTGCTCTCCCTTTGCGTATTTTGTTTTTGTGCCTTTATTCCAGCACTGTGGCCCTGGGAATATTAGAGGCTGAGTGAGCAAATTCCAGTGGCAGGATCAAAGAGCATGACTGGTGGCAAACTCTAATTGTGGCAGCCATTGGGAATATTGGAGGACCCGGTTGAGAATGGAGGGGGACCCCGTTGGGCGGGAGGGGGTTGGGAGCCAGTAGATAGGACTGTTTAGTGAACATTTTTAACCCTGTCGTCGCCAATATGTGGCGACACCTGTGTACACTCTAGGTGAACACACAATACTGTCTCGGTGAGGTCTGCATGATTTTAGCGGGTTGTAAGCAAAATAAAGCATTTCACTGTACCTAGGAACATGTGATAATATAGTATAATTCAATCATTGAATGAAGTGGTCAGAGTTGGATGAAGGTATGAGCTTGGAAATTGGTTTGTCCGAAGGAAGTTCCAGAAGAAACCAATGAGACAACGAGGGAATTTGAAAACAAAAGATCAAGGAAATATATTAATATTGATGTTTGCATTGTGGAGAGCCAATGTTGAGTGATGTGATGGGTTGAGAGCACGTGGTTTGTCTTTGTGCGATGGGATTTGAGCAGTTTGCCTCTGTTTTCAGACTGAAATGTCAATGAAACCGGGAGACTGTGTGCTGCTCATGGGAGAGGGAAACTTCTCCTTCTCGGCCTCCCTGTGTGATCGCGTGTCCCGAGATATCCATGTCGTGGCCACCTGCCATGAAAGTGAAGAAACAATAACCAAGCACGAACATGCTGCCAATAATATCAACTGCCTGTTGGAGAAAGGTGAGGGATTTGCGTTCACAACACAACCTCATATTCCACTTGGGTAGTCCACAACTCAACGGCATCAATATTAAAATTCTCTGATTTCTGGGAACTTGCTCACAAACTGCTCCCTTCTCCTCCATTTAACCTCTCATGTACACCCTTCTTTATAACCCATGCCCCCAGCTCATCATCACCAGTGTCCTTCTCCTCTTCCCCTCCATCACCCACACACCCCTCCCACTGTGCCCTTCCCCCTTAGTTTCCCATTGCCCTCAACTCTGAACTTTCAAACATTTATCCATTTTCACAAATGTATCGAATGATCCGATTCCACCACCCTTGGAAGTAGAGAATTCCACCTTCTAAGATGAGGAATTGCTACCTATCCCAGTTATGTATTTTTTGCGAAGGCTCCACTCCTTCAACGGCTGCAGTAAGATGCTGCAGATTTTCTCCCAATCGGTGGCAGCCAGTGCCATCTTCTTCGCTGCCGTGTGCTGGGGCAAACGACGCAGACGGCAACAGGATTAACAAGCTCATCAGGAAGGCTGGCTCTGTCGTGGGGGCGGAGTTAGATTCATTAGAGGTGGTCTTGGAGGCGAGGATGCTCCTCAAACTGCAGAGCATCTTGGACAATACAGCTCGCCCCCTCCATGACACACTGGTCAACCTGAGGAGTACCTTCAGCAACAGACTGATTCCACCAAGATGCAGCACAGAACACCTCAGTAGTTCCTTCTTCCCTGTGGCTATCAAACTGTACAACTCCTCACCCTGTCTGTCATGGGGTAGACTCCCCACCCCCAATCTTTGCTCATCCCCAATCGTTTCCACTCGTCACTTTAATTTCATGTTTCATGTATTTTGTGTTTTATGACTGTTGGCAGATCAATTCTCCTCCTGGGATAAATAAAGTTCTATCGTATCGTATTGACTGGTCCCCTGTTTATTGGACCAAGTTCAATACTATAAATCATAATTTCACATGCTCAGGAGATGAATTTTGCTCGTGCAATGTCCTTTGTAACCCCTTCTCCAGGAGCAGAGGCCCACTTTCTCGTGGACTGTACCAACATCCAGGAATGTCCGTCTTTAAGAAGCAGGCTTTTCGACAGAGTTATCTTCAATTTCCCACACTGTGGCAGGAAGGCTGGAGTGAAAAAAAATAGAGAGCTATTGGCAAAATTTTTCAGGAGGTAGGTCTGAATGTTCCGCAGGGGGACGGGATTCTCTGCTAGGTCCCATGTTTGCGGGTGAATTTCCAGTTTGGCATAGGGCGGTGTAATATGATATTGTTTCCATTGTGTAGTTTTACTTGATGACCTCATTGCATGTTCTGTATTTGTGGGCCATTAGATTTTCCTACAACTGAGAAGTATTTGGGCAAAGCGAGGTACTAGAATGTGGGAGGTGGAGATATTAGGACCTACATTGATATGGCGGCTTTCATATATCTTTCCGGACTTCCTAATGCACTTCAGCTAATGAGATACTGTTGCTGTTACTGCTGTGACTGGAGCAAACAAACCTGTCACTATGCCCTAAGCATGCTCCCTGGCACAGTCTTGCAATAATGACCATGTTATCTGTTTCAGTTTGATTAGGGGATAAATATTAATCAAGAAATCTGGGCGATCTGCACTGCACTCCTTGAAAACAAAATATTCACAGCAGGTGCTGCTGCTACAGCAACGCTCCTAGATTTAGGATGATGGTTTTAGTTTAGCTTAGAAACAGGTCCTTCGGCCCACTGAGTCCGTACCAACTAGTGATCCCCATACACTAGCACTATCCTATGCATGAGGGTCAATTTTACAATTTTACCAATTCCAGTTAACATACAAACATGTATGTCTTTAGAATGTGGGAGCAAACCTGAGCACCCAGAGAAAACCTACGTAGTCACGGGGGGAACGTACAAATTCCGTACAGACAGCACCCGTAGTCAGAACGTACTCCAACGTCTGGGTGTCTGGCGCTGTAAGGCAGCAACTCTACCACTGCCACTGCCACCCTTAAGGTTACATCATGGGAATGTTCTGAGAGTCAGCATTGACTCATTGGGCCGAATGGCCTCTTAACGTACAGAGAAAACGTCTGAGAGCAGAGATGATGAAAGTAAAGACTGCCAATGCTGGACTAATGAAATAATACAGAAAATGTTATAAACACCTAGCAGGTCAGGCAGCACCTGTAGAATTTACTTATAAAGGTCATCTAATTGTATAAAGTGAACACTTGCAGTCCTTTTCCCAAGGTAGAGGAATCTAAAACTAGAGAGCACAGGTTTAAGTGAGACAGGAGAGATTTAAGAGGAACCTCAGGGGCTACCTTTTTCACTCAGGGTAGTCCTTATCTGGGATGAGCTGCCAGAGGAAGCTGTGGAAACAGATACTAATAAGACATTAAAATATATTTAGGCAGATATATGAATAGGGAGGGTTTAGAGGGAAAAGAGTCAAATTGGATTACCACAGAGTGGCAACAAGACAGGCCAAAGGGCCTGTTCGCGTGCTATACAGCTGAATTGAATGTTACTGAGTGAACCGACAGCACTAACAAAGACTGTTCTTTTCCAGCTGTGCAGAGGTGGTAACTGCGACAGGTGACGTGCAGGTTACCCTGTGTCGGGGGCAGGGGGGGACTGGTGCTGACCAGCCCACACGCTGCTGGCACGACAGCTGGCAAATCGTTGCCCAGGCCGCAGGAGCAGGGTTCATCCTGAGTGAAGTAAACGCATTTGACGCCACCTGTCACGGTGGCTACACCAGCACGGGTTACAGGTATGTAACTGGTGGACAAGACATATACACCCTTGTGTGTTGACCTCTGCAGTGAAGAGTAGGAACAAGGAAATGCAAAAGCAGAATACTGTGGCTGCGGGAAATGTGATCAGTAACTGAAACATTGCCTCTGATTCTCCCTCTGCAGATAGCTTGCAGTATTCTGTTTCATTTCCCTGAGGAATGCCAGCCATGGCATTATTGATCTATTGGCAATATTAGCACAATGAAATATTGACCCCTGGTTAAATCAGAGATGTCGGGGTGGAAGATTGCAACCTTCACGTGGTCCGCCCTGTTTCGACCCGGCGTGCACAATCAAATAAGATCAAATAGAACAATTTGTCCTACAACTGTAGCTGTGCACGCCATGCGCAAGAAGAAGAGATCAGAGATGTTAACCCACTTATTTGAAACCTCCAATCATAACTCCTCCATGCTGCTGCTCAGCTCTCAGGGTATATCGTTCTGTGGAAACTGCTGGCAGAATGTAACGGGTGCTTCCATTAACCCCAGTTACATCCAGAAATACTTTGTAGCCAAACACCTATTGATGCAATGCAATAAAGTCTTATTAGTCATAGTCACACAGCATGACAATAGGTCCTTCAGCCCAGCTCGATCATGCCATCTACAATTTGCCCATGTTAGTCCCATATCGTCTGAACATTTCCTATACAAGTACCTATCCAAAAGTGACTGTTAAATGTTGTCCTTGTACCTGCCTCCTCTGGCAACTCGTTCCATGTACCCATGAATGAAAACATTGCCCCTCGCGATCTTTTCCCTCTCACCTTAAGCCTCCGGTTCTTGATTCTCTTTCTCTTAGTACAATGGACTGTTCATTCACACTATCTATTCTCCCCATGATTTTATACATGTCCATAAGATCATCCCTCAGCCTTTACACTTCAAGGAATAAAAATATAAGCAAAGAAGCTATTCTGGACATGGGGAAGTCCCAACACATGGCTATGAAATGAATAGTGAGTTTTTTTGGTTACTGAAATTTAAAATTAAAACGAAGTGGTTTGTGTTTTTACGCTGCTTTGTGGTGGATGCTAACATGGGCTTGTATGTTCCTTGTACACACCCCACTGCCTGGCATTAACATTGATGAAGTTGAATTTGAACTGAAAAATCACACATACCTTAGAGCAGATTTTAAAGATGCTTTTATTATAAAACGTGTAAACACTTAAATATAAAATGTGTAAAACTGCAGCTTTGATTTTTCTTCCTTCAGGAGCCAAGATAAGTCCTTCCGTGTGGATGGAGCGTTGACCCATGTCTTCACAAGAAGTTTGCCAATTGATAAGATGAAGCCGTTTACAATGGAAACTATGATTGGGAATGAACACTGTTCCTTCCGTATCCCTGAAGAACTTGCTGATAAAATAAACAGGTTGAGTTTGGTAGCACATTATATTAAACGCTGACCCAGATCTTGCTTTTCTGCCAGCCACTCTGTGGCGAATGCCATTTAAATGCTGGAAGATTTAGTTGGGCAGCTGAGACAGGATACAAGGTCAACAGGCTCAGTCATTGTCAGGGACATGGATAGCAACTGGATACTGTGAGCAAATTTGGGCCCCATATCTGAGGAAGGATGTGCTGGCTATGGAGAGGATCCAGAGGAGGCTTACAAGAATGATTCCAGGAATGAGTGATGAGCGTTAGCATATTTTGAGCGTTTGACATCATTGGGCCTCTGCTGGCGGGAATTTAGAAGGTTGAGGGGGGAACTCATTGAAACTTACAGAATAATGAAAGGCATAGATAGAGTGGATGTGGAAATGATGTTTCCACTGTTGGGAAAGTCTAGGACCAGAGGTCACAACCTCAGAATTAAAGGGTGCTCTTTTAGAAAGAAGATGCTGAGGAACTTCTTTAGTCAGAGGGTAGTTAATCTGCGGATCTCATTGCCATAGAAGGCTGTGGAGGCCGTCAGTGGATATTTTTAAGTCAGAGATAGACAAATTCTTGATGAGAACGGGCGTCAAGGGTTGTGGGGAGCAGGCAGGAAAATGGGATTAGGAGGCAGAGATCAGCCATGATTGAATGGCAGTGGAGACTCTATGGGCCAAATGGCCTAATTCTACTTCAATAGCGTGAACTTGTGAGCACTCTGTGTGCATGTTGTATATAGATATATAAACGTTGTGCTGGATTGAGATTGTCAGGCCCGTGTTCCTGAGACACCCCAGCAGTAGAGCATCCATGTACTGGCGTTTGACTCCTTGGAACGCAGAAAGCTAAGAAGTGACCCTACAGAGGTGTATAAAATCATGAGGAGAATTGAAACACTTCTCACAATTGCAATTGAATGCACAATGTTTTACCCAGGGTAGGGGGGAGCGAACCAGAGGACATAGGTTTAAAGCAAAAGGGGAACAAATTAATAGGAACCTGAAGGACAATTTTTTCACCCAGATGGTGGTAGGAGTATGGAATGAACTGCACGAGGAGGTAGTTGAAACAGGCATTCGGAAAGGACATAGATAGAAAAAGTTTAGTAGGATATGGACCCAATGAGGGCAATTGGGACTAGCTTAGATTGGACATCTTGGTCAGCATGGACAAGTTGGTCTAAAGGTCGAGAAGACTCTGGAAGCCCACATACGGTTATGTTGGCAATTAGTTTTGGCCATGGAACCCTCTTCACACTACATCTCTATCATTGCCCACTCTTGTTTAAGAATCTCTTCATGTAAAGAAATTTTGACTTATTTCAACAACTCTAATATATTTTTCACCTTGGCAGGAATTTTCTTCAGGAAGGTTCCAATCACCCAGTGAACGTCATTAAGGATCTGTTGAAAAAGAGGATTGCAGCCAATGTAGCTGTTCAGGAACTGGAGGACCAGTTTCCTCTGCTATTAGAATATCGTCCTGGAGACCCCCGCATGGACTCTGAGGTTCGTCAGCCTGAGCTTTATTTTGTTACCCGCTCAAACTGTGGGGCGGATCAGTGCAGATGCAGTGATGGTCAATGTTTTAGCAGACCCCCTTGCTGTGAATGTTCAGAACCCATGTCGAATCTGAGCCAAGGAGACAAAAACGTGGACTGCAAACTGCTAAACTGGGCTGAGGATCCCGACTTGAGCAAGGTTTGCTGCAGGTACTGTTTCCGCCCCAGTCTGACGGGATACCTAGACAAAGTGCTGCAAAGACCAGACTTCAGAGCTGGAGTCATCTATACACTCAGCGGCACTGTTTTCAGGAAACGCCCGATTACTCCACAAACCATGCCTGCATTCCACGAGATGGTGCTGGTTGGTGCTTTTAATGACAAACGACAGCCAGATTTCCCCCAACTATTTATGAGCTCTGTGGAGAATGCCATCACGTTCCTGGTGAAGTCAACCTTGAGAAGCAGCAGCAGTTCAGAAATCTCCCAGATGGATCAGAACTTGCATCCAACTGTCCTGATGGAGCAGAGCAGTGGAAAATGCTGGAATATTTATGTTAAGGACATGGTTCCGCCAGACTTTATAAACAATGCTGTTGGAAAGTTGGATCTCTTTCCTTGTCAGCAGATGGGTGGTGAGTTGAGTGTCTGTGTTGCTTCAATAAACCTTGACCTGCTGTCCATGGTGCTCTACCACATACCTGACTGGAGGCTGCTCTGGACATTCGACGAGCGCTTTCTAAACCAGCTGGGCGGGTCAGAAATGAAACCTTTCCGTGATTTCTCGCTCTACCCGCCCGTTTACACGCACGATCTCAGTTTCTGGGCGGGCAGCGACGAGAGGCCAGACGAGCTGGAGGTCCACGCTGTTGTGAGGCGGGTCAGCAGAGAGACGGTCAGACGGATGACACTGATCGACAGTTTCTGTCAACCTCACACTGAGCGGAGAAGCCGCTGTTACAGGTTGACGTACCAGTCGTGTGACCGAGCCCTCTCGTACGGACAAGCGCTGCAAATGCAGCTGGATCTCCGCGAGGAACTGCAGAAAGCGTTCCAAATAACTCTCCGATAACGCCCTTCCACCGCCATTTACGTTTTCCACCTTAGTGCAGCACAATGGCACAGTGGCGGAATTGCTGCCTCACAGCGCCAGAGACACTGTGCAGGAGTAGGTCATTCGGTCCTTCGAGCCTGCACCGCCATTCAATATGATCATGGCTGATCATCCAACTCAGTATCCTGTACCTGCCTTCTCTCCGTACCCCCTGATCCCTTTTGCCACAAGGGCCACATCTAACTCCCTCTTAAATATAGCCAATTAACTAATAATAATACATTTTATTTGTGGGCGCCTTTCAAAGTCTCAAGGACACTTTACAGAGATTAACAAGAGAGAAAAAACATATAGCGGAGTAAAATAAATAATAAGGACATCACCAATACACAAATTAAAGACAGAAATCGCTCCAAAGACAAAAAATCAAAAACACAATGTGAAGACTGGCCTCCACTACCTTCTGTGCCAGAGAATTCCACAGATTCACCACTGTGTAAAAAATGCTTTTCTCATCTCGGTCCTAAAAGACTTCCCCCTTATCCTTAAACTGTGACCCCTTGTTCTGGACTTCCCCAACATCTGGAATAATCTTCCTGCATCTAGCCTGTCCAACCCCTTAAGAATTTTATAAGTTTCTATAAGATCCCCCCTCAATCTTCTAAATTCTAGCGAGTACAAGCCGAGTCCAGTCTTTCTTCATATGAAAGTCCTGCCATCCCAGGAATCAGTCTGGTGAACCTTCTCTGTACTCCCTCTATGGCAAGAATGTCTTTCACCTTTTGCCTCTCCAGATGCTGCCTTGTTCTTTGTTCCAGATTCCAATATCTGTAAACTTTTTTTATCTTCGCAGTAACATCCTTCCCAACTAGTCAACCTTTGCTACCGCCGAAGACTGTCAGCCTCTTGTTCAATTTCTTATTTATTTAGTTTAGTTTAGAGATACAGCATGAAAACAGGCCCTTCAGCCCACCGATCAATGGTCACCCATTCATTCTAATGTTATTCCGCTTTCTTATCCACTCCCTGCACACTGGGGGAAACAGACAGTTTACAGAACCCAATTAACCTACAATCCTGTACGTCTTTGGGATGTGGGAGGAAACCGGGGCACCCAGAGGAAATCCACGCGGTCACATGGAGAACATGCAAACTCTGTACAGACAGCACCCGAGGTCAGGATCAACCTGGGCCTCTGGCACTGTGAGACAGTAACTCTACTGCTGCGCTGCTACAGGGCCTGTGTCGGCTGTGACTTCAGCTTCCACAAACCCAACCCTTTCAATTAATTCTCTAAATCTCTGTCTCTTTAAGATAATCTTCAAAACTTTCTTCTATCATGGTTTGGTCACCTAGTGTAATATATTCCTGTTGTGACTCAGCCCAATATTTTTTGATAATTCCTGTGAAGTGTCTCAGAACATTTTTGCTATGTACAGAGTAAATATACAAATAAATTGTTGAAGCTGAAGGAAGAATTTCACAAATAAGTGGCCGTGTTTGTAATGTGTTACGAGTTGTTATTTCCATTCCATGACCATCCTCACCATCACTACCACCATCCTCAGAGGAAGAATTGGGAGTAAGAATATTTCACCATTGCTTTAGCTTTCAACAATTAACTCAGTCACAGAGTCATACAGCGTGGAAACAGACCCATTGGGCCATCTTGCCCACGTCGATAACATGTCCCATCTACACTAGTCCTACCTATCTGTGTTTGGCCCATATCCATCTTAAGAAGAAGATGAAGAGGTATTTCTTTAGTCAGAGGGTGGAGAATCTGTGGAATTCTTTGCCACAGAAGGCTGTGGAGGCAAAGTCAGCGCATATATTTAAGGCAGAGATAGATAGATTCTTGATTTGTACGGGTGTCAGAGGTTATGGGGAGAAGGCAGGAGAATGGGGTTAGGAGGAAGAGATAGATCAGCCATGATGGGATGACGGAGTAGATTTAATGGCCTAATTCTACTCTAATCACTTATGATCTTATGAACCTGCCCCATCCATGTACCTGTCTAAATATTAAATCTTAAACGTTGTGATAATACCTGCATGTTGTACCGCCAAGCATTTCCCCTTGGTCAGTTTAATTTCAGCTTTAACTGCGTATGTTTCCTTGTGCTTGACTACAAGGGGCCTGTTTGCTGACCTTAGTGGCCACACGGTGGTGCAGCGGTAGAGTTTCTGCTTTACAGCGACAGAAACCTGGGTTCGATCCTGACTATGCGTGCTGTTTATACAAAGATTGTTAGTTTTCCCCATGACCTGTGTGGATTTTCCTCGGGATTTCCGGCGTCCTCCCACACTTCAAACCCCTACAGGATAATTTTGATGGTAACATTGAAAATTATCCCTCCTGTGTGTGTGTGTGTGTATAGCGTAAATGTGCCTGGATTTGTTTGTCCGTGTGGATACGGTGGGCCAAAGGGCCTGTTTACACACTGTATCTCTAATCTAAACTAAATCCCTCTAAACCTATCCTATCCATGTACCAGTCTAAATGTTTCTTAAACATTGCAATAGTATCTGCAAGTTGGACCTCCAAGCATCTCCCTTTGGTCAGTTTAATTTCACCTTAAACTGCGTATGGTTCTTTGTGCTTGACTACAGGGGGTCTGTTTCCTGGCCCTAGTCCCACAGGGCAGAGAAGTGCCGCACTGTCAGTGGCTACGTATTAACTGCCTCATGCTATCTTGTAGAATTTGCACTGTTTATTAATTTTACAGCAAAACAATCTGGAAAAATATTATCCCGCAGTGTTCCAAGTAAACCTTGTAGATCTGAGATCTAGTTCTGTCCCGTAGGTTCCCAATCCGAAACGTCACCTATCCGTGTCCTCCAGAGATGCTGCCTGGCCCGCTGTGTTACTCCAGCACTTTGTGTGTCTGTCAGCGATGACAAAGAACGTGAACAAACGGCCGAGGGAACAAACCTAAAAGCCCTGTCCCACTGTACGAGTTCATTCCAAGAGTTCTCCCGAGTTTGCCCTGATTCGAACTCGGAGATTTACGGTAATGGCCGCTCGTCGGTACTTCGGGGCTCTCGTGGACATTTTCCAACATGTTGAAAAATCTTCACGAGTCTTCCCGAGCTTACCGCATTTCCCGAGTACCTGCCGTGAGCATTACGAGCCGCTAAGAGTCGTCCCCGAGCTCTGACGTACCCGCTACGTGCTTCCATGAGTTGTTTTTTTAACTCGGGAGAGCTCTTGGAATGAACTCGTACAGTGGGACAGGGCTTTAAAAGATTGACACAAAATGCTGGAGTAACTCAGCGGGACAGGCAGCATCTCTGGAGGGAAGGAATGGATGACGTTTTGGGTTGAGACCCTTCTTCAGACCGAAAGTCACGGGAGAGGGAAACGAGAGATATAGATGGTGATGCAGAGATATGGAACAAATGAATGAAAGATATGCAAAAAAAAAAGTAACAATGATAAAGGAAACAGGCCGCTGTAGTTAATTGTGGGGAACAACCCTGTTGGATCACAGTCAAATCTCAGAACAGAAAACCCATTAAAAATAGGCAAACTGCAAAGATAAAGCATTTACACTACAACATTTCTGAACAGTCAATAAAAAGTCATTGAGACATTAAATATTCAGCACTCTCAATCTTCTCCTTTACCTATTACACTGGAGTTTGATTGTATTTCTGTACAGTGTTATCTGATCTTTTTGGATAGCAGGAAAGCAAAGGTTTTCGCTGCACCTCAGTACACGTGACAATACTAAACCGAAGCAATTTGGATGGAAAATATAATTATTTCCCGTGGAAGTTGGAGCAGAGCGGGTTCTCTCTGTCCATAGATGCTGTTGGTTAATTGTAGCCGCACGGGGTCTCCAGCAGCGGGGTTGTTTTGGTGTTTGGACTGTTTTGTAGCCGAGTAGCCGAGGGCTGTGGACGGGAGGGGAGGGGAAGGGAGCCGAGGACACGGCTGCAGTGAGCGGCCTCGCCGCCCAGCGACGCCACAGGCCGGGCCATGGCGGTGCGGAGCAGGCAGCGGGCGGGAGGCAGGAGGCCGCCGGCGGACGGGGGCCCCGGGGCGGCCGGAGACAGCAGCCGGGCGCCGCGGGAGGAGAGCGGGGCGGAGGACAAGAGTCAGGAGAGCAGGAACGGGTGAGGACTCGGGCCCGGTGCCGGTAATGAGAGTTCCCGGACCAGGACCTGGACCTGGACCCGGGCCCAGCAGCTGCTGTCTCCCCGGCCGGCGGTAGCCTGGGTCCGGGCTGCACACACACACCGTGTCCATCCATCCATCCATCCAGCCACCCATTCATTCATTCATTCAGCGCTGCTGCAGAGTTCCTTCCTCCTCGTTACATTGTCCGCCCTTGTCTTCACACAGTGGGTGCCTGCAACCAGCTGTCAGTGGTGATGGTGGAGGCAGAGACCATAGTGGCGTTTAAAATGCTTTTTAGATAGACACATGGATGTGCAGGGGTATGAATTATGTGCAGGCATGTAAGGGTTGGCCTTGGCATCATGTTTAGTCCAGGCATTGTGGGCCGAAGGGCCGTCCCTGTGCTGTTCTACGCTCTGCACTCCTTTTTTACTTTGAGCCTTCACTCCTCGCTGCCCCTTCACTCTTTGCTCTGTCACACCGTCCTCTCTTTGCTGCTGTCTTGCATCATGTTCAGCACACACGTTGAGGGCCGAAGGGCCTGTGGTTACATTGTCCATCCCTTGTTACCATGTATCTCTGCCCCATCGCCTTTGCAACAATGTTTCCCTGTTTACTGTCAGTCACTTATCCTTCAAGCCTGCAATCAAAAGGGAAGTTTAAAAAGTGTTTAATTCTAATGAAATGTGTGAAAGAACATCTTTTGATTTTATCCGCTTCACTAAGATCACCCCTCAGCCTCCCGTGCTCCAAGGAGGAAGGTCCTAGCCTGCTCAACCTCTCCCTGTAGCTCCAAAGATGTACAGGTTTGTAGGTTAATTGCCTTGGCGTAAAATGTAAAATTGTCACTCGCGTATATGGTAAAGTTAATGTGCGGGGATCGTTGGTCGGCATGGACTCGATGGGCCGAAGGGCCTGTTTCTGCGCTGTATCTCTAAACTAAAATTAAACTCAGGGGGTTACATTCTGGTAACATCCTCGCAAATCATCTTTATGCTCTTTCCAGCTTAACAACATCCTTCCTGTGGCAGGGTGCCCAAACTGAGCACAATACTCCAAGTAAGAACATTATTGGAATGAATTGTTCAGAGATCCGGTGGAATGGGTTGAAGGTGGTCAGGGAATTTTCTGAGCATCTTACCCATCCTGTCTCTCAGGTAAATCCATATTAAAACACGTCGGTTATTCGCTCGTGGCACAGTGGCGCAACAGTAGAGTTACTGCCTTACAGCGCCAAAGACCCGGGTTCGATCCTGACTACGGCTGCTCTCTGTACGGAGTTTGCACACTCGCTCTGTGGATGCGTGTGTTTTCTCCGGGTGCTCCGGTTTCCTCCCACATTCCAAAGACGTGAAGGTTTGTAGGTTAATTGGCTTCTGTAAAATTGTCCCTAGTGTGTAGGATAGAGCTAATGTACGGGGTGATTGCTGGACTGGTGCGGATTCGGTGGGCCGAAGAGCCTATTTCCATGCTGTATCTCGAAACTAATCTAGTCATGGGGATTGGCTTCCTCCACAACATTGCCACATTTCACTCAGTGCATTTGTTGTGTTTGGTACCGTGTTTCCTGTTAATGGAATAAGCGCTATGTTAACTTCCAAATATTTAATTTGCTACTTGTTTGTTGGTTCTGCGACCCATACCATATCTTGCCATCCCTTCCCCCTGACTGCCGGTGCCTAGACCTCCCTCCCCTTACCTCCAACGTTTGCCCCTCTGCAGGCAGTCAGTGAAGGTGTGGGCACCTGAGGGATCAACGGCCTTCAAGTGCCTCATCTCGGCACGGTTCTGCGCCGCATTACTCAGCAACCTCTCCGACTGCGATGAAACCTTCAACTACTGGGAGCCCGTAAGTCAGATACCGCCAGTTGTTTGTTTGTTTGGAATGACAGGAATTTAACTTGTGCTGATACGTAAAGGGTGACACGGTGGCGCAGCGGTAGAGTTGCTGCCTCACAGCACCAGAGACCCAGGTTCGATCCTGACTACGGGTGCTGTCTGTACAGAGTTTGTCCATTCTCCCTGTGACCTGCTTGGGTTTCCTCCGACTTTCCAAAGACACACATGTTTGTAGGTTAATTGGCTTTGGTAAGAATTGTAAATAGTCCTTAGTGTGTAGTGCTAGTGTAGGGGATTGCTGGTAGGCGGGGACTCAGTGGGTCGAAGGGCCTGTTTCCACACTGTATCACTAAATTAAATAAGATACTTCGGAAAGGATCTTACTTTCTATTCAATCTTCTTCTCATCGAGTCCACGTACAAGATGAGAAGTTGTTGAGCCAGAGCTGAACACATTACTTGGCATCTACACAATGGTGTCTGTCTTGTCACTTCTTGTGCGTGGTGGTAGAAAAATTGGTGGAAACAGGGCCTTGACGTGAACGCTCTTTCCTTAACCCCTTTCTATTCAATGCGTCAGTGGTACATTATTGTCACAAGTACATCAGTGCAGTGAAATGGTTTGTTTGCATATGACCCAGTAAAATCATACCACAGACTAGGCAGTTACACAGAGTCCCCACGTGTTTTGGTGCCGACAAATTTACAATAAGTTCATTGACGTGTTTTACCTTCTGGTCGCAGCGGAGACTTGGGTCTGCACCGCAGGTGTCTTTTGTAGATGTTCCTTAGTCCTCCTTGGTCTACTGCAGTAGAAAGGGCAGCTAGGCGGTGGTGTGCTCCTCCTGCAGTATGTGGGAGGTCAGGGAGTCTTCCAGTGTGGGAGGTGCATCCAGCTGCAGCTCTTTACAGACCACATTAAGGAACTGGAGCAGCAGCTAGATGACCTCAGGATCATCCAGGAGACTGAGGAGGTCACAGATAGGATTTACAGTGAGGAGTTATGCTTAGGGTAGGGCTCAGAAGTAGATGGGTGATCACACAAAATGACAGTAAGATGCAGTTGCAAGAAGATTAAATTGTTGAACATGTGATTTATGTTTCATGTCTTTGTTTCCAGATTCATTTTCTGTTGTATGGAACGGGATTCCAGACTTGGGAATATTCTCCGGTGTACGCTATTCGTTCTTACGCTTACCTATGGCTCCACGTTTTACCTGCCTGGTTCCATGCCAAAATCTTGCAAACCAACAAGGTGTGTTTTATTGAAAGGTATTTCTGAACTGACCGCTATTTCCCTCTACATTAGGGGATACCTTTACCCGTACCGCGTCCCTATACATTAGAGACACATTTACCTGTATATTAGGGGTGCATTTATCTGTACATTAGAGGTATATATTTACCTGTACTGTTTCTCTGTACATTAGGGTGTGAAGTGCGAAAGGTACGTTGAAATTTATAATAATGTGCACTTTCAAAGAGGGAATGGGGAGGGGGGGAGGGGAGGGGGGGGGGAGGGGGGGGGGGGGGGCAATGGACCCGCGCTGAGAAATAGTGTCAAAACAGAAAGGTGCCCACTGATCAGCATGGAATAATTGGACCGAGTGGCCTGTTTCTATGCTATACAGTTCTAAGATTTAGCGTGAATAAGTAGTTCCTGTGTTTTACTCCGGTGCTGGAGTAAAGTATTTCAATGTACGGAGTCCACACTAGTGTTTGTGGAGCCAGTGAATAGCAGATGTTTGGACTGTACACTGTTAATACGTTCCTTTACTGCTCTCCCCTGACCAGTCACCCCCACCAGCAGTATCCACCAGGGCGTATCTGTTGTCAAGAGGGATGGCCACAGCACTCTGCTTACTGCCTTTTCAGGTGGTCACCAATCTACCTCCGGCCCCTGCCCAAGGCGTGACCTCCTCGCTGTCATTCCTATCTGCGACCTCTGTCTCCTGGGTGATCCTGAGGTCATCCAGCTGCTGTTCCAGTTCGCTAGCGCGGTCTGTAAGGAGCTGCAGTTGGACCCACTTCCCACACTGGAAGTCTCCCTGACTTCCCACATCTGCAGGAGGAGCACACCACCGCATAGCTGCCCTCTCTACTGCACCACACCAAGGCAGATCAAGGAACATCTACAAAAGGCAAGCTGTGCAGGCCTGGGTCGCCGCTGCGAGCAGAAGGTAAAACTCCAATAAACTTATTGTAAATAAATGCTGTGCCTTGTTAGTTGGACTTGGCCTTGTACTGTAGCCATCTCTCTGACCACAGTGAACGAGAATATAGAGTGGCACAGTGTGGAAGCAGGACCTTTGGCCAACTTGCCCACACCGGCTAACATGTCCTGGACTAGTGTAGCTGGAACATGTTGACCAGTGTGGGCAAGTGGGCCGAAGGGCCTGTGTCCACACTGCAACACTCTATATTTCGTTCGTTCACTGTGGTCAGAGAGATCAGAACTGGTCTATGAATAAAACTGAAGGCATTGACAGTGCTGCGGTACAAGGTCAGTCCAACTGGAAACAAGGCACAGGCATTTATTTACATGCGATGTCAGACTGTCTTATGAAGAAAGACTGGGTGGTTTATACTCTTTAGAAGATGAGAGGGGATCTTATAAAAACAAAATTCGCAGATGCAGGAAAGCTGGAGATGGGAGCTTAAAAAACCGAGATGAGAAATCACACATTGTCACTCTTGCCACAATGAACCTATATTTAAGAGGGGAATGGGTGCTGGGACTAAGCCGAGCATGGAAGTTGCAGGAATGTTGCCAAAGGCCAGCTGGTTGAGTTCATGCCTGTTAAATAGTTCCAACCAAGTCTTGGTCACTCTCAGATCCCATCCACACTCCTGTTGATGTTGTTTGTTCTCTGCCATGGAATCCCCCTTGTCTAAATTACAGGAGGTCTGTGTGTGACCTTCAGCCATGGCTCCAGTGCCTGAGAACCATTGAATGCCATGGCACAAGACAAAAGAGGGTGTGATCGACTTCAAGTGGTACGCATACCCTGGTATACATTGACGGCACTGATGTGGAGATGTTTGAAAGCTTCAACCTGCTAGGAGTAAATATCACCAGCAACTTGTCCCGGACTAGCTGTATCAAAGCAATGGCGAAGAAAGCACACCAACGCCTCAATTTCCTTAAAAGGCTTAGGAAGTTCGGCATGTCCCTCTCATCAACAGCTCTCATCAACTTCCTCAGATGCGCCATAGAAAGCATTAATAAACGGGATGCATCATAGCATGGATTGGGAACAGCTCCATCCAAGACCACAAGAAGTGGCAGATAATTGTGGACGCAGACCAGGTGATCACACAAACCAACCTCCCTTCGATTGACTCCATCTACACTTCACGCTGCCTCAGCAGGGCCAGCAACTTAATAAGGATCAATCTCACCCCAGCCACTCCCTCTTCTCCCCTCTCCCACCAGGCAAGAGGTACAGAAGTGTGAAAACGCACACCTCCACATTCGGGGACAGTTTCTTCCCAACAGTTATCAGGCAACTGAACCATCCTGTCACCCACTAGAGAGCAGATCTGAGCTAACATCGACCTCATTGGAGATCCTTGGACTATACTGGACTTTATCTTGCACTAAATGTTATTCCCTTTATCATGTATCTGTACACTGTGGACGGATCGATTGTAATCATGTCTAGTCTTTCCGCTGACTGGATAGCACCTAACAAAAAGCCTTTCACTGTCCCTTGGTACACGTGACAATAAACTAAACTGAACAGTACGCTGTATCTCTGTGCACAGAGCACTTGGCATTTTGTCAATCACGGATACCTGCAGCTTCAGCCGATCGATCTTCAGATGCAGCTGCCAATTACTGCCGCTACACTGCTCACTTCTCACCACATTGCAACCTTTTCCAATTCCCGAGGGAATGTCTCTATTGAATCTGCTTCTTTTGCCCTTTACGGCAGCCCCTCCACAGCGCGACTTGCTGCTTTTCACAAAAAGAGTTCCTATTCTCAATGTGTCTTTCTCCAATTATCTTTGATATTATCTTTCTCCAATTCTCAGCAGTTTATCCTCAGTCAGAGCTCTGCACCATTGTGTACAATTACACTACAGCTTTCCCGGTCTCTATCCGAAGGAGAGCACCCTAATTACCCGAGGTTCGATGTAATACCTGTCACTTCCAGAAAGTAACGATTACTGAACAAACGCAGTGTAAAACCATAGAGCCTTCTTTGCCACCCTCTCCACTTGTGTTGCCAGTTTGAGTTCTGTACCTGCAGCCAACAATCCCTCTGAACATCAGTGCCCCTGAGGATCCTACATTTGACCTCCCAAAGCGCAACAACTCACACTTAACCCCCATCAGCCATTTCTTAGCTCCTATTTCCATCTGATCTATATCCTGCTTAGTTTAGTTTAGTTTCCGAGATACAGCGCGGAAACAGGCCCTTAGGCCCACCAGGTCCGCGCTGACTAGCGATCCCCGCACGCTAACACTATCCTACACCCACTAGGGACAATTTTTACATTTACCAAGCCAATTAACCTACAAACCTGCACGTGTTTGGAATGTGGGAGGAAACGGAAGATCTGGGAGAAAACCTACGCAGGTCACGGGGCAAATATACACACTCCGTACAGACAGCACCCGTAGTCGGGATCGAACCCGGGTCTCCAGCGCTGCATTCGCTGTAAGGCAGCAACTCTACCACTGCACCACCGTGACCGCTGCATCCTTGACAACCTTCTGCATTATCCACAACACCAATGTTTGTGTTGTCTACACATTTACGTATGTATACGTTCTGACTAGAGGGCTGAGACCAGCGTTGGTTTGCAACGATCAGTGGTGGGTCTCAGACCAGGGTCCTGCTATTTACTGTTTCCTTTTACGTTTGACCTTGCAAAATGCAATACCTTCCATGGACCATGTGGTCAACATCCACTGTCCTATCATCATCAACCATGTTCGTCACCTCCTCAATAAATTCTGTAAGACACAACCTCCTCTACACAATTCCATGATGACTATCCCTCATCAGACCAGAGACGCAAGAGACTGCAGATGCTGGAATCTTGAGCAAGAACCAAAGTGCTGGTGGAACTCAGCGGGTTGGACAGCAGCTGTGGAGAGCATGGAGGGACCATATTTCGGGTCGGGACCTTTCTTCAGGCTGGACGAAGGTTCTTGCCTCAGCATGGATTCTCCATTTTAACTCCACAGATGCAACCCACCCCCTGAGTTACCCCATGTTGTTTCAGACGTGAGTAGATACTGTTCCCCATCTTCGGTAACTTCCCTCCGACCAAGGCGATGCGTAAGGGCCTGTAATGTGCTGCATCCTTAGTGGTTGAGCTTTGTTTAGCGGCAGAGAAAGGTTGAGCGCAGTGCGCGGCACTTTGTGAAACTGCATTGACGGCTATAGACGTGCTGTTTAATATCATTAAAGTTGAATCCACAGTTGGCTTTATCACAACAGGTGTTTCTGTTTACAGGTACTTGTCTTCTATTTCTTGCGATGTCTCTTAGCCTTCTTCTGCTGTGTTTGTGAGCTGTACTTTTACAAGTAAGTCAGCATCGTGTCTCGGACGTGTTCCTGCCTTGTGATAAGAATATTAAAAACTGTGAGATTGGACCTTCCTTGTCCGGGGTGCCTCCTGCACTCAGCGTGGCTCGGGGTTGGACAATAGGGGCTACACTTCACACCCACCGCCCTCATCTCTGGACACCGTGTGCGTAGCGGAGAGGGTCGGGCTGAAGCTGTGCTGGTTGGGCAGTTCCTGGGCTTGGCCCTGGTGCCAGGCGGAAGAGGGCTCAGCCCGAACCAGCTCCCACTCCTTCTCCGGAGTTCCAGGTTCGCACCCGGGTGGGTTTAGAGAGGGACCACCGTGGGCACCCATGAGGATATCCGGGACCGCAGGGTGTAGAATGCATCCGTAACTAAGATGGGGAAATAGTAATTTAAGAATGGAAGGTACAAAAAATGCTGGAGAAACTCAGCGGGTGCAGCAGCATCTATGGAGCGAAGGAAATAGGCAACGTTTCGGCCCGAAACGTTGCCTATTTCCTTCGCTCCATAGATGTTGCTGCACCCGCTGAGTTTCTCCAGCATTTTTGTGCACCTTCGAGTTTGCAGCATCTGCAGTTCCTTCTTGAGTAATTTAAGATTAGTTTTACTTGTACTATGGTGGTGGGATTTGTTTAGAATAATTCAGAATTGTACATATTATTGTAATTATTTGTTTAAATTAAAATAAAGGGTTGGATAATAACCCTGTCACATTTATTCCCCAAAAACACAGCGTCCCACACTTGTCCACATTAAACTCCATCTGCCATTTCTCCACCCAACTGGTCTATATCCTGCAGTATTCTTTGACAACCTTTTTGACGGCCTCCACTGTCACTGACCTCCCGACCCTGACCAAATGAGCCCTGATATTTAGACAATTGTTAATGACTGGGGCAGAGCCACTGCTTCTTTTTCTCAGCACCCCTTGGTACTAACGGAGAATCTGCTGGTTTGTGTTCCAGAGCCGTTTGCAAGAAGTTTGGTCTCCACGTGGGGCGACTGATGTTGGCGTTCTTGGTTTTGAGTACAGGAATGTTCTGCTCCGCTGCGGGTAAGTCACGGGGGAGTCTTGTCCAAACGGATAGAGTAACACCCAGGATGAGAGGGGATCGGGGGAATCTGGGAGTGATTGGACCTTCCTCGTTTGGCTTCGTCAGTTAGCAGATGTAAGGTTTTGGAAGCTGAGATCGGACAAACCCCTGAGGGATATAAAGGGAGAACCTAAATGGGAATCAGGAGGGGGCCGAGAGGGTCCGTGAAATGCCCTTGGTGAGATGGATTAAAGAGAATGCCAAGGCATCGTTTTATTTGTGTATTAGAAACCGGTGGGTAGTTAGGAAGACGGTAGGATCAGTCAAGGGCGGAAGAGGAGAATCTATGCTCCGAGCCTGAGGAAGAGTGTGAGGGCCTCAATGAGAACTTTGCCACTGTATTCACCCAACGCGAAGGTAAAGCAGGATGGCGAGATCAGGGAGGGGTAAGCTGATGCTTGCGCATGTTGATGTCAAGATGGATGGGTGTTGGGTTTTTTGAAGAACGTTAAGGTGGTTAAGTTCCCACAGTCTGATGGGATCTATCCCAGGTTATTGATAGAGGCAAGAGAGAAGATTGCAGATGCCTTGATGAAGACCTTTGTATTCACTTTAGCCACAGGTGAGCTCCCAGAGAACTGGAGAATAGCCAGTGATGTGCGTTGAAGGGCAATAGAGACGACCTAGGACATCATAGGGCAGTGAGACTTACATCCGTGGTAGGGAAACTATTGGAGAAGATTCCTGAGGATAGGATTGAGTCGTATTTGGAAAAGCATGGGTATATATGGGATAATATACGTGACATTCTGCAGAAGAGGTCCTGTCTGAAGAAGGGTCTTGACATGAAACGTCACCCATTCCTTCTCTCCAGAGATGCTGCCGATCTCGCTGAGTTACTCCAGCAATTTGTTGTATATATATATATATGTGTATATATATGTGTGTATATATATGTGTATATATATATATAGGATCTGGATAAAGTTCTAATTAATAAGCAGAGGTTTGGATCGTGAGGAAGGTTGTCAAAGAATATAGCAGGATATGGACCAGTTGGATATTTGGGTGGAGAAGTGGCAGATGGAGTTTAATCTGGACAAGAGTGAGGTGTTGTGTTTTTGGAGGTTAAATGCAAGGGGAAAGCATACTGTACAGGAGGTCATATCGGGAGCACCGGATGCAGTAGACGAGGTTAGAGGAGGTGCATGTGAAACTCTGTCCCATCTAAAGGACTACTGGGGCTCCTGGATGGAAGTGAGGGAGGAGGTATATGGGCAGGTGTTCATCTCCTGTGGTTGAAGGGGAAAGTATCTGGGGAGGAGATGGTTTGGGTGGAAAGGGATGAGTGAATTTCCCCCAACACCTCCCACACTGTCATTCATGCCCATGCCCCAAGTCTCTCTACCCTCCTCCTTCACTGCCCTTGGGTTGCTGCCCCATGTATTCCCCCCCCCCCCTCACTGCCCTTGGTATTGTCCCTGCCCGATGTCTCACCCACCGGGACTGTGGCCCATTGCTCTCTCTGCCTCGCTCTCTCTTGCAGCCTTGCTTCCCAGCAGCTTCTGCATGTACACCACACTGATCGCCATGACGGGCTGGTTCACGGAGCGAGACGCGGTGGCGGTGCTGGGCGTGGCGGCCGGAGCCATCGTCGGATGGCCCTTCAGCGCCGTCCTCGGGTAAGGGCCTCCTCCAACGCGGCTCCCTGCTGCTACACTGGTCAACCTCGGGTTAGTGCGTGGGGGGTTGCTGAACGATACAACACAGCGGGACCATAAAACATAGGAGCAGAATGAGGCCATTCAGCCCATCGGGCCCACTCCACCATTCAATCCCCTCTTCTGTTTTTGATTTTGTAACCAAATTGTAATGTAATAAACTAAAATTCTAATTCAAAAAATTAAGAATTAAAATTCTAAAAATCTGAAAATCTATTTTTGAACTCTTTAGTAGCCGGTACACTGTAGCAATGCAGACCATAACAAAAAGTGCTCCGTTCAATGAATACCCCATGTCCCAGCCAGTTGTGCTTCTCCTGTTGTGTAAGGCTTGTTCATGGTTCAAAACGCTTTGCATGAGGATGAGGATGGGGTGAGGGGGGTGTGGAGAAAACCCCTTCTGTTTGTCTTGAGCTTTGCTGTGTTTATTCAACAGGCTGTTTTCTGAGTGGTCTCATAATGTTTCTTCATAATAGATATTAACAAAATTAATCCAATAACTTAAAAAAAAAAAAAAAATAGACACACAGAGAGTGGTGGAGTATCTTAGCGGGTCAGGCAGCATCTCTGGAGATCATGGATAGGTGAAGTATCAGGTCTGGATCCTTCTCGGCCTTCGAGTAGGGTCCAAACCCAACAAGTAACCTATCCATAGGAGGGAACTGCAGATGCTGGTTTAAACCAAAAATAGGCAGAAAATGCTGGAGCAACTCAACGGGACAGGCAGTTTTTGAAGAAGGGTCTCGACCTGAAACGTCACCCATTCCAAACGTCACCCAGAACGGGGTACTGATTGGGGATGATCAGCCTTGGTCACATTGAATGGCGGTGCTGGCTCAAAGGGCCGAATGGCCTGTCCTGCATACTATTGTCTATTGTATATTCAAGATTCAAAATTCAAGATTCAAGAGAATTTATTGTCATGTGTCCCTAATAGGCCAATGAAATTCTTGCTTTGCTTCAGCACAACAGAACACAGTAGGCATGAATACAGAACAGATCAGCGTGTCCATATACCATTATATAACTATATATACACACATGAATAAGTAAACTGATAATGTGCAAATAACAGATAATAGGCTATTAATGTTCAGAGTTTTGGCCTTCTCTCCATTGATGCTGCTTGTTCCTGTTGAGTCACTCCAGCATTTTGTGCCTAACTTCTCCTATCCATGTTCTCCAGAGATGCTGCCTGACCCGCTAAGTTACTCCAGCAATTTGTGGCTATTTTTGGAGACCAGCGTCTGTAGTTCTTTGTGTAATCTAATGACTTGTTCTCTTACTGCAGGCTGCCGATAGCATTTGACCTGCTGATACTGAAGAGGAAGCTGCAGAGTTTTATTACCTGGGCAGTTGTGGCGCTCCTGGTTTTCCTGGTAAGTGTGGGAGGGGAAGATTATCACAGCATGACCTCCACCAGCCTAGGTCTGGATCACTGCACTGACCACTCACAGAGTGTAGCAAATGAAACCAGAGCAGGTGAAGCAAACAGCATCCCTACAGACATCTCAGGAGCTGACTGACTCCTTTTGTGTTCTCAATCGACAGTCTTGCTGTTGGTGTGTGTACCACGCTCCCCGTTAGATCACTGGAGAGCATCTGACTTGTTGCACATCAAAGTTGTCTGTTTAAATTTGTTCACTTCTAAAAGTACCGCTGCAGATTTGAAAATAGTTCGTATAGTTTAGTTTAATGTCACGTTTACCGACAAGAATCAAGAGTGTTTTATTGCCGTGTGTCCCAGATAGAACAATGAAATTCTTACTTGCTGCAGCACAACAGAATATGTAAACATCGTACACTGTAAACAATATGATAAACGGGAGAGAAAAAAAAGTTTAGTGTGTTTGTGTGTGTGTATATATATACACATACTCACAAATATACAAACAGTAGTCGGGCAGCATCCATGGAGACAGAGGGAAGGTTGCAGATTCAGGTTGAGTCCCTGCATCTGGACTGAGTGTGATGCAGGCAGGCAGTGGATATGAAGAGGGGGTGGGGTGGAGGGGTGAGGTTGGGGGCTGACAGGTTGCAGTGGGGAGGGGGGCGTATAGCGAGCAGACGGAGCTGGGTGGGGGTAGGGTGGAGCTTGGAGCCGATGCCTGGTGGGTGAGAAGTAGAGACCCATCAGGAGAGAGCAGTTGGAGCTGCTGTTGTATTTGGAGATACCTGTTGCCACTGAAGATGCCAGGACACCGACCGATATGACAAGTTCCTTGTGGTGTCCCGGATATGTTTCACTGTCTTCATTGTAGCACAGATGTGCCCTGACCCCTTGCTGTTGGTCAGGGCTTGCGGTGCCACGGCCCCCAAATTGCAACAACGACTGTGCCCCCAGAAGTCCTTCGTCCGTTGTGAAGCTTTGAGGTGGTGGGAGGCTGGGTAAGGCGCTATCTAAATGTAGATGTGTCTCCTGGTTCACAGCTCCCTCTGGTGGCGGTGGACAGCTACTACTACGGACGACTGGTGGTGGCTCCGCTGGGCATCATTGTCTACAATGTCTTCACCCCCCACGGGCCCGATATCTACGGTGAGGCTCTCCCCCCTCCCCCCCCTTGCACCGTCCCCACCTGCACCCACCGCCGTTACTGTGTCCCCTCTGATAAAGGTGGCCAGTTTAATTATGCAATACATTGCTCTGATCTGTAGTTGTGTTACCTAGCCACAAGAGTTTCATTGTCACCCGTCCCGATACTGAACATTTGTCTGGACCAGGAAGTAATAGAAATAATTTTACTAATTCGTCTAATTTGAGGAAGGACATTCTTGCTATTGAGGGGGTGCAGCGTAGGTTTACAAGGTTAATTCCCGGGATGGCGGGACTGTCATATGCTGAGAGAATGGAGCAGCTGGGCTTGTATACTCTGGAGTTTAGAAGGATGAGAGGGTGTCTCATTGAAACACATAAGATTGTTAAGGACTTGGACACGCTAGAGGCAGGAAACATGTTCCCGATGTTGGGGGAGTCCAGAACCAGGGGCCACAGTTTAAGAATAAAGAGTAAGCCATTTAGAACGGAGACGAGGAAACACTTTTTGTCACAGAGAGTGGTGAGTCTGTGGAATTCTCTGCCTCATAGGGCGGTGGAGGCGGGTTCTCTGGATGCTTTCAAGAGAGAGGGCTCTTAAAAATAGCGGAGTCAGAGGATATGGGGAGAAGGCAGGAACGGGGTACTGATTGTGGATGATTCAAAGGGTCGAATGGCCTACTCCTGCACCTATTGTCTACCTAAAATAATACACCAAACAGTTCTTGCAGATAATATCTAGGATAGATTGTGTGGCACCAACAGAATGTTGATTCTGCTTTATAAATGTCTGGATCTCTTCATAAATCTGTTGGGGAATGTGGAATTGGCAAACCTGGATAATTGAATTTGTAAGAGTTGTTATTAATGGCCGAGACATTCCCATGTGGCGACTCTCCGCCTACCTTGGGCATGTAAAACAAAGAATCTCACTGTGACATGTCACATGTAACAATAAAGTATCATCCTGTTATTCACTTACTCAAAGGTTAATGTTGAAGATTGTATGCTCATTGTGTCGTGCTACAGTGCACCATCTGACCACACGATGGCCCCGCTGAGCCGTGAGTGAGTGTGGGCTGTTTGCAATTGTTGTCAGCGACTTGTCATCAGTCCCCGGCCTGTTCCACAGTCGCAGTCTCTTGCGTCAGCGTCAGCGTCTGTGGCAGGGCTGGACAAAGTGCAGAGAAGATTAGTATGTTTCTGGGACTTTAGAGATACAGCGCCGAAACAGCCCTTTGACCCACCGGGTCCGCCCCGACCAGTGACTACCCCGTATACTAACACTATCCACGCACACACAGATGCAGACATCTGACATTGCATGTTTCCATCTGTGGTACAACCAATAACCTAGCACCAAGTCACAGCAATTTCTACCTCCACTTCCTACACCTCTCTCGTCCCCTGTACTCTCTCTCCCCCCACCTCTCTCCCCCCCCCCCCCCCCCCCCTCCACCTCTCTCCCTCCCCCCCCCATCTCTCTCCCCCCCCCCATCTCTCTCTCCCCCCCCCCACTTCTCTCTCCCCCCACCACACTCTCTCTCCCCCCGCACCTCTCTCTCCCCCCCCCCCCACCTCCTCTCCCCCCCCCTCTCTCTCTCACCCCCTCCCTACCCCTCTCTCTCTCCTCCCCCCCCCACCTCTCCCCCCCCCCCACCTCTCTCCCCCATCCCCTCTACATCTCTCCTCCACCCCCCACGCCCAGTCTCCACACGATGACTGAGCTAGCAAAAAAACAATTCTTGAGTCATTTTGTCTCATGCTGCCGAAAGTGTGTTTATCACTAAAAATAAACTTTATTAATCACTGTGTTAATCTACCACCCAAGCGTAACCCGATTTAGATGACTAAGAATGACTATTTATATAGAGGGAAGTTGCTATGTATAATTGGGCGCAGCATCCCAGCAAATCCATTCAAAAGCTGTTGGAAGTATCGGGGCCTTTTTGCAGCTGCTCAATAGTAGAGATTCCTCCACAAACACGAAGCAGATTTCACCTCACCCCCACCCCACCCCCACCCCCCACCCTCACCCCCCACCCTCACCCCCACCCCCCACCCCTCCCCACCCTCACCCCACCCTCACCCCACCCTCACCCCACCCTCACCCCACCCTCACCCCACCCCCACCCTCACCCACCCCCATCCTCCCCCACCCCCACCCTCTCCCTCTCCCCCACCCTCACCCCACCTCATCCCACCCTCACCCCACCCCCTCATCCCCCCCCCCCCCCACCCTCACCCTCCCCTCACCCCCCCACCCTCACCCTCTCCCCCACCCCCACCCCACCCTCTCCCTCACCCCCACCCTCACCCCCACCCCCACCCCCTCCCCACCCCACCCCCACACCCCACCCCCCCACCCCCCACCCTCTCCCTCACCCCCACCCCCCACCCTCACCCCCACCCTCTCCCCCACCCCCACCCTCACCCCCACCCCCACCCCCACCCTCACCCCCACCCCCACCCTCTCCCCCAACCCCCACCCCCACCCTCTCCCCTCACCCCCACCCTCACCCCCCCCCCCACCCCCACCCCTCAGATTCATGAGACCCTGGGAGGGGGGAAGGCTCTGTGGACCAGGGGAGACCCCACCCCAAGGGATGGGGGGGATATGAGGATTCATGAATGGGAGAGGGGAAGGGTCTGGGGACAGGGGAGGGTGTGGGGGGTCAGCATTCAGGATGGGGGAGGGGGTGGGAGATCTGTGGAAGGGGCGGGGGTGGAGGAGAGGGGGGGGGGGGGGGGGGGAGATGGGGGTGTGGGAGAGTTGTCCATATAAGGAAGGAGGAGAGTGAGGATGTGAATGGGGGGGGGGGGGAGTTTGGCGAGGGTTCAGTGGATGTGTGTGTGTGTGTGTGCACGCGTGCGTGCTCGTGTGTGTGTGATCATACGGCAGGCCGTGAACTGTGGGCGTTTGTAAGACCTGCTTCCGAACACTATCTCAATCGCGAGGTTCTTTAGTGGGTTACTGCAAAGTTTGGCAATAAGGTTCTATCAAACTTTCACGTTGGGATTACCTTTGATTCTGGTCGTGTGCGTGAACGCACACTGTTGTGATTTGTGTAACTCCGCTTTGAGCAAAAACTAAAGAAGGATCCCGCCCTAAGAAAGTCAACAATCCATGTTCTCCAGAGATGGGTACAGGGAAGCTGCTGTTTCCAAGACTGCATGGTTTGACCTCTGCCATTGTTGCTCACTGTTCTACACCCTCCGTCTCAGATGTCTCCACGTGACCGGGATGGTTTCTTGTGCAAGAGAGGCCGTGCAGCAATTCTTCACCATTTTTTGACAGGAGTTACGCTGCCAATGGCGTTTGCTTTCCCACTTACTGTCCTCGGGTGAGGTGGCTCAATCGACACGCACAAGCCAGTTTGCAACCATGTCTCAGTAAAATCCTGAAGTGTCGACACTAACAGCTCCAGACTGTGCTCACATCTCCAATTAAATTCAACAGGCACCCACAGTGTGAAGCCCAAATTAACCCACACACAGAGAGAAACATGACACATTTTCACATCTTTCACTTAATGAGAACTATTGTCTCACACAAGCCGTGATTGGAATGCCGCTGGTGCACAATCGCAAGCAAATTAGAGTCATTATAACGAGGTCAGGTATTTTAAGATAACGTGCATTAAAATGGGTGCAGTGTTGGTGAGGTGGCTCCATTGTTGCAGAGAACCACCCAACGAGGCAGGACCAGCCACTCCTTGATTCAAATTCACTTAATTAAGCAATCTGCAATTTACAAACGCCACATTTGAGAGGTTACACCTGTGGGAAAAAAATGCTGTACCAGGTTGGAAGTAGAAAGAATAGATCATTGTTAGCTAGGGGAAGGTGAAAACGAGGCATACAATGTCAAATTTAATCAGGTCCAGAGATGTTGCCTGTCCCACTGAGTTACTCCAGCATTTTGTGTCTATCTTCGGTGTAAACTAGCATCTGCAGTTCCTTCCAATAGCTGCGTCTCCTTCTCCTGGTCTGGGACCATCAACCACGGGTCCCCCAAGAAGCCACATCTGGACCTCGCCAATTTCTCATCGGCGAGGCCAAGTGTAGACTCGGTGACCATTTTGCTGAACGCACTTGTTCTGCCAAGGCCTGCAGGATCTCCCGGTTCCTCACCATTTCAACTCCTCTTCCCATTCCCATGCTGACCTTTCTGTCCCGGGCCTCCTCCATTGTCAGAGTGAGGCCACACACACAAAATGGAGGAACAGGACCACATATTCCGCTTGGGTAACTTACAACCCAACGATATTAACATTTCAAGTAATACCTTTTCCCCAACCTCATCCCAGTGCACAGACATTTCATCTCCTCCATACATTCATCTTCCATCCCCAAGTTTCATATTCCCTTTTATCCTCCTTTCCCGCCTCCATGTCCCCTTCCCCCAAACCCTCCCTCCAGCTTTTCATTTCGCTCCTCCTCTCTTTCCTTATCTGACCCCACTTGTGACTCCATTTCACCTCTAGCCTTCGTCACCTACACCCATTTCCAACCCCTCCCGACTGGTACCTACCAATCAGTCGCCAGGCTTTGCCCTGTCCCCACCTCTCTTTTCCAGCTTTCTTCCCCCCACCCCCCCCTTCTCAATCAGTGTGGTCCCTCCACAGATGCTGCCTGACCCACGGAGTTCCTCCAGCGCTGTGTTATTTGCTCAAGATTCCAGCATCTGCAGTCTCTCGTGTTTCTACACTGCTGCGTTGTTCTCTTAGCACTGGAGCCCATGTTTGGTAAATAACATCAAGACTCTCTCAGAATGAAGATTCGGCTCGCTGAAGTTGAGATCTTAACTTTGGATTGCACTCATGAGCTAGTATGGGTTTTTAACAATGCTTTATTTATAACAAGTCTAACCATGCCCAGTATAAATCCCGTTCCACTGATCCAACATCGCTCACTGCTCCTCACATTATACAGTCTAATCGGTGGGTGGCGATGATGAGAAAATGATTCTGTCAAAGATCCTCAGATAACATCACATGCCATGATCAGAAAGATGGAGCTGCTGAAACGATCACTCCCACAGTGTGTGTGTGTGTGTGTAGATATACAAACATATAGCAGCATTATTTTACATATATGAATGTATATATACACAATATGTACAATATATACAAACATATGTACACACACAGCAGCATTATATGTGTGTCTGCATGTATATATGCATGCTTGTGTGCATGTGCGTACATATACGTGTGGATGTACGTATGTGTGTGTCTATATATATATATATATATTATACTAGACCAAGTGCAAACCCGTTGAGAGGAGAGAGAGAGAGGAGGGGAGGGAAGAGGAGGGGGGGAGAGGGGGGGGAGGAGAGAGGAGAGGGGGGGGGGAGAGGAGGGGGGGGAGAGGAGGAGGGGGGGAGAAGGGGGGGGAGAGGGGGGGAGAGGAGAAGGAGGGGGGAGAGGAGAGGGAGGGGGGAGGAGGTGGGGGAGGGGGAGAGGGGGGGGAGGGGGAGAGGATGGGGGGGGGGGGGAGGGGGGGGGGAGGGAGGGGGGGGGGGGGGGGGGGGAAAGAGTGCCTTTTTACTCAAACCCAAACCCAAACACCATTTGCAGGCAGTGCTTTTTTACCTCTAACCATATTTTCATTTTCAAACCAAATTAAGGATACTCACAGTGCTGTAGACATTTGTCAGTGTCATTCAAAGCTCTGATTGAGGCACACCACTTGCAGAGACTGATTGAGGCACACCACTTGCAGAGACTGATTGAGGCACACCACTTCCTAGTTTTATAGTCCTTCCCCCGCCCTCCAGCAGGGGCAGCAGAGAGAATGGGGAATGTTGTAAAAACATTAATATCTCTGTCAATTTTCATCGACGGGAAAAATCCTCGGCACACATACGGCGGAGGGGGGCTCTGAGCGAGGTGGCCAAAAATGACGGCTGTAGGTGGCGGCGTACTCTCGGAAACCGCAGCACAGAAAGCCAAAACCGGTCAAGAACAGAGTTTTAGTAATATATAGATAGATAGATATGTGTGTGTAGGATGTAGACACAAAATGCTGGAGTAACTCAGCGGGATAGGCTTTTTTACACTAAATCAACGGCATGTTCATGGACCCTCATTCACCTTCGCTGCTTTGGGGCAGCATGGTGGCACAGCGGTACAGTTGCTGCTTTACAGCACTAAAGACCTGGGTTCGATCCTGACTACGGGTGCTGTCTGTATGGAGTTTGTGTATTTTCCCTGAGACCGCGTGGGTTTTCTGCTGGAGCTCCGGTTTCCTCCCACACTCCAAAGATGCACAGGTTTGTAGGTTAATTGGCTTTGGTAAAAAATTGTACGATGCCCCTTGTGTGTAGGATATTGTTAGCGTGTGGGGATCGCTGGTCGGCGCGGGCCGAAGTGCCAGTTTCCATGCTGTATCTCGACAAGTCTAAAGAAATTGTAAGTTCACGGACATTTGCCAGCAAGGGAACCCTGGTGTCACCAGGGAACTGCCCGTGCTGAACCTTGTCTGAGCTGCATTGGAGAAGGTGCATGCCACTGTTTATTGGACCCTGCATGTTAAGAGAATGAATGGGTTCTGATTGAATGGATCACATAGCGGTTCATAAAACCCCTGATTTATCTTTCACTCAAAACATGTTGTCTTTTGAAGTACAAGAAGCTGTTGAGTGCAGGACTCTGCCTAGAAATATATTTCACATGTTAATGATTCTTGGATCAGATAAAGGCTTCTGAATTTGATCTTAAATCTGCCAGAAGTCATTTTTTTTTCACAATGTCCTTTTAAAACAAAAAGATGGTTGAACATTGTGAAGCACCCTCTCTTGTGATCGGTCGGTCGGCTGTGATCCTGTCTGTCTTGGTGAGAGAGAGAGATAGGAGGAGCCACTGGAGGAGGACGATGAGATTTCTGGTGTTAGTTCCCATTTTCCAAAAGGAAGATATAAAACTCTCGACAAAACAATAGCAAGTACGGAGTAACTAGCCTGGTTCCTGGCAATAACTCATCGGCATGGCCAAGTTGAATTCAAAGGCCTGTTTCCACACTGTGTGACTATAACTATAATCAAAGATGGCCACAAAATGCTGGAGTAACACAGTAGAACAGGCAGCATCTCTGGAAAGAAGGAATGGGTAATGTTTCGGATCAAGACCGTGGTCTCCCAATTCCTTCTCTACGGAGATGCAACCTGTTTCGCTAAGTTCAGGAATTTGTGTCTATCTTTGGTGTAAACCAAATCTGCCACGCCTTCCTACACATATAACTCTACTCACTCGTGGTTTAATGATGAAATTAAAGCATCGAATGGAAATGCATCTGATGCATCTCATTCTTGGCTGTGTTGGGATATTAACAACCCCCTTTCTGTTTCTCTCCCTCCAGGGACTGAACCCTGGCCGTTTTACTTCATCAATGGCTGCCTGAATTTCAACGTGGTGTTTGTGTTGGCGCTCTGTGCCCTGCCCTTAACCACCCTCATGGAATTCCTGCTGCAAAAATTTAATGGTAAGGATCACAAAGCACAATGACCAGCAGTAAATTGGTGCTCCGGTTTCCTCCCCGATTACAAAAATGTATGGGTTAATTGGCTTTGGTAATATTTTAAATTGTCCCTATTGTGAAGGATAGTGCTAGTGTATGGGAGGATTGCTGGTCGGCATGGTCTCGGTGGGCCAAAGTGCCTGTTTCTGCAATACATCTCTAAAGTCCAAACATCTAATGAAAGATCAAATCTTAGGTTGGACCAACCGGGAGCATTTCGGATCTCTTCAGTGAAGTTGTGTACTTCATTTTAACATTTTGGTTAATTGTTACTGAACTCAATGAACAAAGTATAAGGAGCAATGAAGTGTAGACAGGAGGGTCTGACATGAGACATGTGATGAAACCAACCACCAGAGAGCACTCTTGGTTTATTTCAACGTCTCAATGGTACTTCGTTGTCATGTGTACACTTCAGGGACAGTTCTACTACACAATCATACTACATACAAGAGTGTAAGACACTCAGTCACCAAATAACGGTCGCCACCTTTTAGGCATCATCTTTTATACTTCAAGTCTGTGGAATTCTCTGCCTCAGAGGGCGGTGGAGGCAGGTTCTCTGGATGCTTTCAAGAGAGAGCTAGATAGGGCTCTTAAAAATAGTGGAGTCAGGTATATGGGGAGAATGGGGTACTGATTGGGGATGATCAGCCATGATTACAATGAATGGCAGTGCTGGCTCGAAGGGCCAAATGGCCTACTCCTGCACCTATTGTCTATTGTCTATGTCAACGTTTTTTTTTAAGTGTCAGAGTCTTGACTTGTCCATGAGGTCCCGTTGTCCTGGTGGCTGCACTGAGTTGGAGTTGCAGGGATCGGTCTGGCCTGGCGATGTGTCAATGTCCTCCACCACCGCTCCGTGCCGCTGCAGGCCGCGTCTGCTCCACGTGCTCACTCTCTTGGAGCACCGCCCGATCCAATGGAGCCCACCGCTGCTGCAGGGCCTCCAGCGACCCACTCCACCCACTCCGGCCCCTCGTCACCGGCCCGTGAACGCAGCGTCCCCTCTCCTCCGGCCACCGCTCGGACTACGTGCCCCAGGGAACCGCCCGCAGCCGACCCTGAACTGCCTCCGAGGAACCACCAGTTACAGTAACGGTTCTTCCCCCTTGGTATTAGACTATTGAACAGTCCTCTCATAAGCTAAGTGTTTAGTCCTGATCTCCATAACTATCTGATTGCGGCCCCTAAAATCTACTCTTTCTCTCTGACTAGCACGGCAACACTGTTATTTTCCTTGTTGCACTACCTCTGTTACTTGTGGCTTGATTGTACTCATGTACAGTATGAGTTGACTGGATAGCATGCAAGCAAACAAACCTTTCACTGTATCCCACAACATGTGACAATATTAAACCGATACCAATATTTCTCTAATTTTCATGCTTTGGTTATTAGATTGGCATTGCGTGTCCTACATGTTACATGGACAGTATGGTGTGGTGTTTCACATGGACTGGACTGCATCAGGGGTGAAGATAGACAAAATACTGGAGTAACTGAGCAGCCTCTGGAGAGAAGGAATGGGCGAAATTTCGGGTCGTGACCCTTCTTCAGTCACCCATTCTTTCTCTCCAGAGATGCCGCCTGTCCCGCTGAGTTACTCCAGCATTCTGTGTCTGTCTTCGGTTTAAACCAGAACTTGCAGTTCCTTCCTCATTTTGTCTGCATCAGGAGTGGTCAGGTGTCAACTTCTAACAGTCAGGGTGGTGCTTGGACGGATTTGTTTACACTCCTGTCTGTAACTCTGTAACTGTCCCGTGCATATTTGATCAGTGATGCTGCGTTTTATATTAGCGGTGAACCTCAAGATGAAAACAATACATCTGTTTACTTGAACGGGGCTGTAAGTCTAAACCTTCAACGAAGACCGTGTGCAGTTGGTGTCGTGCGGGCGCGGAGAGCTTTATTGTTTGCAGGTGGAACCTGTAACTGAAATACTTATGGATTCCGAGTCATACTCTGATTTTCAAAATAATAAATCGCCCGGGAACAGGATTCCTGGGTTTTCCCATCAGTTTTCGGTGTCCACACAGTTGTTTGTAAGGGCGGGTACAGAGTTGTGGACGAGGCAATGGGCACTGTCCTGCTTGGGAATGGAGTCTCAGTTTATGGACCTGTGTGGATTTTTTGCCTCGCTCTTTTACAGAGCCTTTCATTTTACAATTTGTGTAAAGTCACGGAGTTATGCAGCGCGGACACTGGTCATTCCGCACACCTTCAATGCTAGAAACCGGTCAAACCTAGACAGGTTAACTTTTTATCCAGATGGACACAAAATGCTGGCAAAACTCAATGGGTCAGGCAGCATCTCTGGAGAAGAAGAATAGGTGACGTTTTGGGTTGGAAGCCTTCTTCAATTCTTTGTCTAGTTTGGCTGCCTTTCCTGAAAATGCAGACGACATTTGTCACTTTCCAGTTATTTGGTCCCTCGCTTGAGGTAATCTAAGGTTTTAAAATGTCAGTCCCTAGCAATCTCTTCCCTTGCCTCCCATAGTAGCCCGAGGCAAATCTTACCTGTCTCTGGGGATTTCTCCACTTGAGTCTGTGAATATCTGTTCTTTATTGATGGAGATTTGAACTAAATTTCACTTTCCCCTTTGAGTTCTCCAACTGCGACATCAATTTCCTTTTTCTGAATGCAAGTTTAGACGAGGGATATGGCGCGGAAACGCCCATGCCGAGATCTCTCCCGCATCTCAGTGCACCCCGCTCCTTCCCTGGTTATTCCAGCTCCCCTTCCCTGCTGAGTTTCACCGGCCTGATCGGGTTTCCTGCCTGAATGCTGCTTATTCTCGGAGCTGCCGGTTAGAGGCACTCGAGTGGCCCGACGCACAGCTGTTGGCTTTCCCTCAATTACAAACCCCAGGAGAAGCACGCAATGTGAAATGAAAACTGCAAGCACCGAAACAAAGCTTGCAACTATACGATCAGTTGCTTCCATAATTTTATATTTCAGTTTGTGTTCCTTGGTCGGCAAGTGTTCCTCTTGGACAAAGGAGTTCCCACTTCCCCAAGATTCCCCAAAGCGGAATTGCGATGCTTCGACTAGCAGCTGCCAGTGTTCAGAGGCAGTGAGGGGTCGCAGAATGTAGCTTCACCCAGTAAAAACCCAGTGACCTCGCAGACGCTCAGCAGATTGGACGAGTCTGTTCCCAAGCAACTTCCCTATCAAGCAGGCCTGATCTGAGTAGGTTGGAGAGCTCTCCATGTCATTTAGCATGGTCCACAAGCATCTGATCTGTGTACGTTCAAGAACTCTCCATCAGTTAGTATGGTCGACACAGATCCGATCTGCAGTTTCGAGAACCCTCCATTATTTAGTACATCTCTGCCTTTCTGCTTTGAGTTAAAATGTTTGAATTATATTACAGCATAGACTAAATGCTATAAATTATAGTGACTTCAGTTTGAATTACTTTGTAATTAACCCATTTCTTTATTTTATTCCCTGTAGTCAACCCTGGCCACACTCTCTTGTGTAGTAGGAAGATCTACAATTCTTTGTTGTGTTTCAAGGTTGCAGGATGCCCAAAGTCCTTTTATACACGCCAGTGTTGCTTTAGAAAGGTAGTTATCAATCAAGGACACAAAGTTGCAGAGTAACACTGTGGTAGATAAAAATGCTGGAGAAACTCAGCGGGTGAGGCAGCATCTATGGAGAGAAGGAAATAAGCGACGTTTCGGGTCGAGACCCGTCTTCAAACTGATGTCGGGGTTGGGTGGGAAAAGGAAAGGAAGAGGCGGAGACAGTAGGCTTATGGGAGAGCTGGGAAGGGGAGGGAAAGGAGGGAGAAAGCAAGGACTACCTGAAATTGTCACTATGGGTCAGGTAGCTTCTCTGGAGAACGTGGATAGGTGACGTTTTGGGAATGTAGAATGTAGTTCATTGTTAGCTGAGGGGAAGGTGACAAAGAGGCTTACAATCAGTAAAAGGTCATCAGGAGGAGAGTGAAACTACTCGGAAAACTAGGATGGGAGAGGGGGGATGGGGAGATTTTATTTTGGGTCTCAGACCCTTCTTCAAACTGAATGTCAGGGGACTCAGAGTGTGTTCCTCCCCATCCCAGTTCTCCGACTAGTTTCCCTGTCCTCCTGATTACCTTTTACTGCTTGTAAGCCTCCTTGTCACCTCCCCCTCAGCTAACAATGAACCATTCTATATTTCCTTCTCATCGTCTGCTTCGATGTGTCTTTTCTCACCTTACCCTTCCATATCTCTGCCTCCTTCTCCCCTGACTCTCAGTCTGAGGAAGTACCTCGACCCGAAACGTCACCCGCTCCTCCTCGCCAGAGATGCTGCCTGCCCCGCTGAGTTGCTCCAGCATTTAGAGTCTACCTTCGACTAGTTAAGGATGAAGGCCAGTCTGTGAAGGTGCAGGTTCACGGCACGGGTTGTAAACGAGCAAGTCCGTGCCTCGGCTGTTCTCAGTGAACCTCTCCCTGACGCTCTTGCCATAACTCTTGCATTGACTCTCTTGCAGTGCACAACCTTGGCCGTCCGTACTGGCTGACCCTCTCGCCCATGTACATCTGGATCCTCATCTTCTTCACTCGGCCACACAAGGAAGAACGTTTCCTCTTCCCCATCTACCCGCTCGTCTGCCTCTGTGGGGCCGTGGCTCTCTCTGCGTTGCAGGTCAGTAGCTCGGTGTTTGGTCCGTCCTAGTTTGTTCTCCCCTGGCCTAGGACTTGACACGACCATGGCAATGAGGGATAAGGTGAATCTCTGAACCTTTGAGGAGGGGGGAAATATTGAATAAGAACTTATTTCGCACAGAGGATGGTGGGTGTATAGAACGAGCTGCCAGCAGAGGGACTGGCCTTTTCTCGCCTCTAGTTTCTCCTCCCCCTCCACCCACATCTACCTTCCAGTATGAAGAAGGGTCCCAACCCAAAACATCACCTATTTATTTTCTCCAGAGATGTTGCCTGACCCCCTGAGTTACCCCAGCATTTTCTGTCTATTTCCGGAGGAGGCAGTTGTGGCAGGTACCATTGCAACTTTTATCAAAGCATTTAGACAGGTACATCGATTGGATAGGTCCATGCATTCTAGGGATAGCATAGAGTGATACGGGCCAAACATAGGCTGGTGGAACTTGTGTAGATGGGGCATGTTGGTCGGCATGAGCAAGTTGGGCCGAAGGGCCTGTTTCTAAGCTGTATGACTATCATTAGAAAGGAGAAGGTATCTGAGGATGGAGAATGTCCCCTCAGTGACCAAGGATGAAAAGTGTGTGTGGAGACAGGGAGATATCAGCAGAGTCTAAAGGTAGACTTCTCGTTAGTATTCATCAGGGTGAAGATGTGGAGGAAGGAGAGGTGAGGGACAGACACTGTCCGTGTCAGGAGGGAGGAAGTGTTGGAGATATCGATACACGTTCCCCTGGAGATTTGCCCAACTGAATGTATTGATTTGCTACAAGCTGTCACCTGTACCTAGACACAGTGAAAAGCTTCTTTCTTTGCTTGCGTGCTATCCAGGCAAATCATATTCTACTCGAGTACTATCCCCAGGGACTGGCAAGATCTATTCCAGGTAGCAAGTGAGGAGAACAATGGGGCCCTATCAGAGATGTTGGCATCTTTGTTATCCAGGGGTGAGGTGCCTGAGACGAGGAGAGCTAATGTTGACCCCCAGTCAAGAAAGGGGCTGTTGGGAAATTACTGGAAAAAGTTCCAAGGGACAGGATTTATGTTTAGTTGGGAAGCAGACCTGTTTCTGGGAACTATTTCTCTAAAGGGCCTGTTTCTCTAAACTAAACAAAGACTAAACTAATCAACATCATCAATGGTTTGTTCGGTAACTTCATAGTGACTAAGTCAGTGCATGGAGCCCTGGGGCTATTGACCTGAAAGCCTGGGTTCGATTCCCACCAAGGCAGGCAGGGTCCGTAAACTAAATAAATAAATAAATAAATAAATAAATAAATACCGCTGCCGTGAGCGTCAGTGTAAGTGACGATGCCTGAATGATGCACGAAGCAACCGTTCAGCAGTGGCTGCTGACGATAGTCACTGACCTTGTCAATGATGTGCACATTTTGTGAATTAAATGTTTGGGAACACGATAAGAGCTGAGCATTTTTTTTTAAAAAACGTTTATCCGAAGGCTTTGGGGAGGTGGGGTGAAACGCTGCAAAGACTTTTAAAGCTGATTAACGTTGCTGTAAGTGTGCAGCTGGCCACGTGGCTTTACAGCTGATTAACGTTGCTGTAAGTGTGCAGCTACGCCGGGCTCTCCAAGGAGATGACCGCATGAAGGTCGCGCTGATAAATGATGCGGACGAATAATGTGTGATCTTCAAACAGCAGCAGTGCCAAATGCACCGATACATCACATGCACACAAATATGGCACTTTCACCAAATCCTAAGGGAAGAGCAGAGCAATTAACGACTGGAATAGATTTCCCCTGAAACGTACCCAGGCTAGCGTCTGCCGCGGTTACTGCGTGGGAAGCAGGCACTGCAGATGCTGCTTTATATTTTAGAGGCCCTTCAGCCCACCGAGTCCGTGCCAACCAGCGATCACCTCGTACACAGGCACTATCCTACACACACGAGGGGCAATTTACAATTTACAGAAACCAATCGACCTACAAACCTGTATGTCTTCGGACTGTGGGAGGACCCGGGGAAAACCCCACGCAGTCACAGGGAGAATGTACAAACTCCGTACAGACAGCACCTGTGGTCAGGATCGAACCTGGGTCTCTGGTGCTGTAAGGCAGCAACTCTACCACTGTGCCACCATCCTACCGTGGTTAATAGACAACAGGACACAAAGTGCTGGAGTAACTCAGCAGGTCAGGTTGAACATGGGGTACATGGATAGGTGACGTTTTAGGTCGAGACTCTTCTTCAGACTGATTGTAAGTGGGGGAGAAGAAAGCTGAAAGAGGGGAGTGGCAGAACAGAGCATGGCAGGTCATTGGTGACCACAGGCCTGTAAGGACTCCATCCCCTACTCCCAATTCCTCCGTCTACGCCGCATCTGCTCCACGGATGAGGCGTTCCACACCAGGACATCTGAAATGTCCTCATTATTCAGGGAACGGGGATTCCCCTCCTCCACCATAAATGAGGCTTGCACCAGGGTCTCTTCCATACCCCGCAACACTGCTCTCTCTCCCCATCCCCCCACTCGCAACAAGGGCAGAGTCCCCCTAGTCCTCACCTTTCACCCCACCAGCCGTCACATACAAAAGGTAATCCTCCGTCAGTTTCGCCGCCTCCAACGTGACCCCACCACTCGCCACATCTTCCCATCTCCCCCCATATCTGCCTTCCGCAAAGACCGCTCCCTCCATAACTCCCTTGTCAATTCTTCCCTTCCCTCTCATACCACCCCCTCCCCGGGCACTTTCCCTTGCAACCGCAAGAGATGCAACACTTGTCCTTTTACCTCCCCCCTCGACTCCGTTCAAGGACCCAAGCAATCGTTCCAGGTGCAACAGAGGTTTACCTGCATCTCCTCCAACCTCATCTATTGCGTCCGCTGCTCTAGATGTCAGCAGATCTATATCGGTGAGACCAAGCGGAGGTTGGGCGATCGTTTCGCCGAACACCTCCGCTCGGTCCGCAATAACCAACCTCCCGGTGGCTCAGCATTTCAACTCCCCCTCCCACTCCTCCCGGTGGCTCAGCTCAGCAGCACTTTAACTCATCCCCTCCCACTCCCGTCTCTGTCGACCTCTCTGTCCTGGGTCTCCTCCATGGCCACAGCGAGCTGAAGCACCGGAAATTGGAGGAACAGCACCTCATATTCCGTTGGTTTGCAGCCATCCAATCCATTCTATACATTTTGCACCTAATTGACAGGGTTTTCAGATGTTCTTATTCTTTGCTTGCAAATTGTATCCAAGCTCAAGACACACTGGCACCTCTCCGCAGCTTGTCCCAGCTCAGCAGAGAGCAATTCCAAATTTACCAAATCTCCCAGCAAATTTACCAAATCTCCCTGAAGCTTTTGCCCCATTTTGAAGTCCTGGCCTCTCCAATTTAGCCAGGATTAACAGTAACAGCAGAAGGTGTGTGGCAGGTCAGAAGAAGTTATGGATTGTGAAACCTGAGGGAGGAAAGTAGCAAGCGGGGAGAAATAGGTGGAAGTCCAGGTGGGACACAAAGGGGGGGAGGGGGAAGGAGCAGAAAACAGTGGGCGGCTGGGCATGGGGTTGTAGGGGGATGTGAACCCAAAGAAGGAAAGTGGTCATCCTGCAGTAGTTAGTGATGGAAATGTCTAAGAAAGAAAAATCCTAGCAGCAACTGTATCCTCCAGTCTTCTATTAGATTCAACATGGGGCTGGAGGGTGTGATCTTGATGGGACAAGTCTGCACTTACTTTCTCTCCCAGAGATGCTGCCTGATCCGCTGAGTTACTCCAGCATTTTGCGTCTTTCTTTGGTATAAACCAGCATCTACAGTTCCTTCCCACCCACTGCATTTTCCCTACTTGTCCTGGACTGGAATCTCCTGCTGCTGCCTGAACTGTGGTGGACATTGACACGTCTGCCTGCTCAGAAAGTGTTGAAGGGGGTGGGTGGAGATTGCAGGTTTCTTTCGGCAGAGCGTTCCCCATTCAGGCTGTTTCAACACAATGATGATGCTGAACATTGCTCTCCAGAAATTCAACAAACGCTGGCCAGAATACCACACCTTGAAGACCAAAGCCCCCTGCAACATGCAAATGACATTGGTTGAAACAATGTAAATTGGCGGGGTGGCATGGTGGCACAATGGTAGAGTGCTGCCTTACAGCGCCAGAGATCCGGGTTGGATCCTGACTACCAGTATTGGCTCTACCACAGTGTGCCTTCCACCACAGTGATGAATGCTGTGGTGGATGTTTGTGTAAATATTTATTGTGTGTTTTTTTTATTGTACCGCTGCTGGCTAATTCATTTCACTGCACTTTATGTGCAAGTGACGAATAAAACTTGACTTGACTTGACAGAGTTTGTACTTTCTCCCTGCGGGTTTTTTCTCGGATGCTCCGGTTTCCTCCCACACACTAAAGGAGCACAGGTTTGTAGGTCAAATTACTTTGATAAATTGCCCCTAGAGTGTAGGGCAGTTCGAGTATGCGGGGATCGCTGGTTGGTGCAGACTCAGTGGGACAAAGGGCCCGCCCGTTTCCACGCTGGATCTCTAAACTAAACTAAACAAAAAAATATATATTGTTGCAAGTTGATTCGCATATCATTCCAACACTGGAACAAAAGAGATATAAACAGAGTGATATCTGCCGAGAGTTGATTGGCATTGCTCAGTAACCTTCCTTTATCTGTCAGACCTTACGCAAGCACCTCCCTCAGCTGCATTGCTGAGATACTGAGCTAGAAAGGTCAGCCTGCAGAACTGGATTGTAGAATGCTGTTTAGCAACTGCCTCGGCTGCAGGGGACAGCACCTTTCCACTATTGACGTTTAATTGTCGGCCTCCCGCAGACTTGTTCATGACATTCTCCCTTTAACTCCGTCAACAGAGCTGCAAATGACGTAATGTGTTCTTGTCGACGTAGACTGTGGAAGGACAGATTAGTCAGCTGGATCAGGATTGTGATATAGTCATTTGTTGTTTACTCGTATGGAATACTTGGCAATTTTGTATTCTGATGGGGGGTGTTTTTTTACAGTCTGATGTGTAAATACTAAAAAAAAAGGCGAATAGAATGTGAATAGGGTGACACGGTGGCGTAGTGGTAGAGTTGCTGCCTTGTAGTGCAAGAGACCTGGATTTAATCCTAACTATGGGCGTTTGTACATTCTCCCCGTGACCTGCGTGGGTTTTCTCCGGGAACTCCCAAACATCCCAAGACATACAGGTTTGTAGGTTAATTGGCTTGGTATAATTGTAAATTGTTGCTAGTGTGTGTGTGTGTGTGTAGGATAGGGTTATTGTGTGCGGTGCAGACTCGGTGGCTCCAGGGCTTGTTTCCTCGCTGCGTTTCTAAACTAAACTAATACAAGGAGTCTCCACCCGAAACGTCACCTATTCCTTTTCTCCGGAGATGCTGAGTTACTCCAGCTTTTTGTAAGCCTTAGAGCCTGTTTCCACGTTGTAACACTAAACAATGGGGGATGACTAACGGAGGGCCTGGTGTGGGGAGACCATCGGGAGGGGTGTGGGTGGGGGGGGGGGGGGGGGGGGGGGGGGGGGGGGACAATGGAGGACCTGGAGCGGAGGAGGAGGAGGAGGGGGAGGGGAGAACAAAGGAGGAGAAGGCGGCATACAGCGCCGTATGTGGTGACTATTTGCGCACCTTAGTTATGCAAGCAAAGAATGTCACTGTGCCTTGTCACTGTGACATTAAAGTATTCCATTCCAGTCCAAACAAAATTAAACTCTGCTCAGTCCTGTCATTCCTTGCTCAGTGTTCATTCACAACAGTCCTCATTCCATATATTTGTTCTGCTGACAAGCTACGTGTTAGCGGGCCAATAGTCTCGGTTTTCTCTCCCCCATTTAATGGTGAAAAACTATTAAATAGAGTCAGAAGATTTCCTGCCACAGAAGCAGACCCTTCGGCCCTCTGTGTCCCTGCCAGCCACCAAGTCCTATCTACATTGATCACTCTCACCAGCATTTGGACTGTCCCTCCTCTGCTTTGCTGATTCCAGTTCTTGTCCTGAGGCTCCCTACACCCTGTGTGAACACCTCCTCCCCACCCCCTTAGCTGCCCACTCCTAGCTGTAGATACCCATGGGTGAGAGAATTCTTTCTTGTTTCCCTTCCAATCCTCACCTTAGACCTGTCCCTTGTCTGAGAACCCCCGGCCCATGGAGAGGTTCTACTCGTGTTCATAAGTGATCCAAGCAGAATTAGGCCATTCGGCCCATCAAGTCTACTCCACCATTCAATCATGACTGATCTATCTTTCCCTCTAAACCCCAGTTTCCTGTCTTCTCCCCATAGCCCCTGACACCCGTACTAATCAAGAATCTATCTAACCCTGCCTTAATGATATCCACTGACTTGTCCTCTACAACATTCTGGCGTCAACCAGCTTTCTACTCCCCTGGTTACCATCACAAAGAGCCCTGTGCCTCCTAAACCTTGTGTACATCTGAACCTAAACCAAAAGTGGTTATTCTTTTGAGAAGAATAACTTTTATAACAAACTCTTTAAGAAGGAACTGCAGATGCTCGAAAAGTCGAAAGTAGACAAAAAATGCTGTACAAACTCAGGGGGTGGGGCAGCATCTATGGAGAAAAGTATTAGGTGACGTTTCAGGTCGAGACCCTTCTTCAGAAACTCAGCGGGTGAGGCAGCACCTATGGAGAAAAATAGTAGGTGACGTTTTGGGTCGAGACCCTTCTTCTGAAGAAGGGTCTCGACCCGAAACGTCACCTACTACTTTTCTCCATAGATGCTGCCTCATACGCTGAGTTTCTCCAGCAACTTTTGTCCACTTTCCATAACAAACTCGTAAACATTACCTTTCCTCTCAAACCTAATAAGCGCATTTGATGCATTTAAGAGAGAGTTAGATTTAGCTCTTATGGCTAACGGAGCCAAGTATTATGGGGCGAAAGCAGGAACGGGGTACTGATCCTGGATGATCAGCCGTGATCATATTGAATGGCGGTGCAGGCTCAAAGGGCCGAATGGCCTACTCCTGCACCTATTTTCTATGTTTCTATTTGCTGTGCTTCAGCCATGTTGCAGGTCAGGTGATGTGCATGTTGTACTGGTTGATTATGACTCGTCTCATCAGTGAAGGTAGCTTCCCAGGAGGAGATGATCTCAATCAGAACACTTGTACCAGCAACAGTACTTGGTGACCCTAGGACTATCTATGATCGGACTTTACTGGCTTTACCTTGCACTAAATGTGATTCCCTTATCATCATGTATCTATACATTATATAAGGCTCAATTGTTATCATGTATTGTCTTTCCACTGCCTGGATAGCACACAACACTGGTCAGCTTTTCACTGTACCTCAGAGCACGTAACAATAAACTGAACTGCACTGACAACGGTGTAAATAACAAGTTATAGGTAAAAACAAGGAACTGCAGATGTTGGTTAATACACAAAAGTGCTAGAGTAACCCTGCGGGTTCGGCAGCATCTCTGGAGAATGTGGATAGGTGACTTTTCGGCTCAGAGGAACCTCATCACTGACCTTCAAGTCAATGCTGTGAGATAACTGTAATATTTTTCTCTCTTTTTCCAGAAATCTTATCATTTCCTGTTCCAACGATATCGGCCGGATCACTACACTGTCTCCTCCAACTGGCTGGCTTTGGGCACAGTCACCCTGTTTGGATTCCTGTCTCTCTCTCGCTCAGTGGCTTTGTTCAGAGGTTAGTTAGTAGCTGGAAATTCTTCATTGCAGTGATCGCCAGTGATACTGGTAAATATTCCAGCTGACAAAATGTGTAGGAAGGAACTGCAGATGCTGGTTTAAACCGGAGACAGACAAAAAGTGCTGGAGTAACTCAGCGGGTCAGGGCTTCTCTGGAGAAAAGGACTAGGTGATGTTTCTGGTCGAGACCCTTCTTCAGATATTCCAACAAGTCTCTGCAGAAATAGTGGTTTGTATGGAGCAGAACAGACAGGTAGACAGATTGCTACAACTCTGAAGAAGGATTTCGGTCTGAAACGTTGCCTATTTCCTTCGCTCCATAGATGCTGCCGCACCCGCTGAGTTTCTCCAGCAATTTTGTCTACCTTCGATTCTCCAGCATCTGCAGTTCCTTCTTGAACCTTGCTACAACTCCCACCCTGCCTCTTGCAAGGCCACTTTCTCCCACTCTCAACTTCTCCCTAAATACCGCAGCTGCTCCCAAGATGACGCTCACCATTCTAGGACATCCGAGATGTCCTCCTCCTTCAGTAAACATGGTTCCCCTGTCCCTGCTGTTGTGGATGGATCTCTACTCTCACTTCTCCTTATCCCATGCGGAACAAGGATAGAGTTCTCCTGAGCCTCACCAGCCTCCGCAACCAACACATACTGTTCCATCATCTCCAACGTGATCCCACCACCAGTCATATCTCCCCCTTTCCACTTTCCGCAGAGACTGCTCCCTCTGCAACTCATTGGTTCGCTCATCCCTTCCCATCCCAACCACTCCTCCACAGGTACTTTCCCCTGCAACCACAAGAGATGTAACACACTGACCGGTCTCAATACTTCCCCAGCCTCCATCGCTGGTCCAGGTGAGACAACGGATCGCGTGCACCTCCTCTCACCTCATCTACTACATCCGGTGTTCCCGGGGAGGTTATTACTTGTATAAGCAGGCGAAGGGATCCCCAGCTTGTTGTCTTGCTGTTGAACCTACAGGTTACCATGCTCCACTCGACCTGTACCCAGAGTTCCACCGGATAGCGACTGACCCGACCATTCACACGGTACCCGAGGGGAGGCCAATCAACGTCTGCGTTGGAAAGGAGTGGTATCGTTTCCCCAGTAGCTTCCTCCTCCCCGACAAGTAAGTCACTTCTCTGCCTCCACTCATTTACCCGACCACCCGCCAATGATGCCTTATGCTCGCGAAACATTGCTGATCAAGTGAGACGCTCGTTTTATATCACCTATGTTGCCACAGCCTTTCACAGATTTGAAGGCGATGCCTGTACTGAAACCAAGGGGATGCTGCAGAAGTTGTGCTTGAGAATGAAATTATAACAATTTGTGGCGCAGCGTTAGAGTTGCTGCCTTACAGCGCCAGAGACCCGGGTTAGATTCTGACTACCGTTTCTGTCTACAGAGTTTGTACATTTTCCCTGTGACTTTATTAACATCTAAGGACTTTTTTTAAAGTTTGGTGGGTATATAGAACAAACTGCTGGCGGGGGTAGTTGAGGCAAGTACTACCTCTGCGGAAACATTTAGACAGGACATTTGGACACGGATATAATAGATGTAGAGGGATATGGGCCAAATGCAGGCAGGTGGTACTGGTGTAGATGGGGCATGTTGGTCCGTGTGTGCAAGCTTGGCCAATGGACCTGTTGCCACAATGTATGACTATGAACAATTCACTGTCAGTTGGTGCTGCTCAGTGACTGTGCAGTGTGAAGGTTATACATCTCTGGGTTACATCTGTGACCCCTGGGCTGGTCGCTCTTCAACCAAGGACATCTTTTGCTTAACCAAGGACCTTGACATAAGGAATGCAAAACATTACAGAGAGAGGTACTATCAGTTAAAAGTGTGTGTACACAGTTTGATACATCACACATGATCTGCTTTAACTATCTGTCATGACATGCCTGAAGAATATTTAACATTTTCATTAGCATTTTATTTTTGTTAGTTGAAGGTCTAGCAATGTAGATCCAACTCTTGGCTCAGACCAGTTTATGAGTTAAGCAAGCTCTCTAAAATTAGCTTTGAATAGACAAAGTCATTCTGTTACAAAAAAAAAAACCCATTGTCGTAGATCTGGAGAGCGGCAGGAATCACGGGGGGGGGGGGGGGGGGGGGGGGGAGAGCAGGGCGAGAGGGTCTCCATAGGGGAGGCATGGTGGCGCAGCAGCACCAGAGACCCAGGTTCGATCCTGACTAAGGGTGTTGTCTGTATGGAGTTTATACATTCTCCCTGTGACTGCATGAGTTTTCCCCAGGTGCTCTGGTTTCCTCCCATCTACAAAGAGAAGGTTTGTAGGTTAATTGGCTTCTGCAAATTGTAAATTGTCCCTAGAGTAAAGGATAGCGTTAGTGTACGGGATGATCGCGGGTCGGCATGAACTCAGTGGGCCGAAGAGCCTGTTTCCATGTTGTATCTCTCTCTAAAGTCTCTCAGAACTTCTGTCGGAGAGAGGATGGGAACTTCTTTAAAATAGGCACACCTTGAGAAGATTGTGCAAGAAATAGTACTAAAGTGTGTGCAGGGACTTGTACTAAAGTGTGTGCAGGGACTTGTACTAAAGTGTGTACGGGGACTTGTACTAAAGTGTGTGCAGGGACTTGTACTAAAGTGTGTGCAGGGACTTGTACTAAAGTGTGTGCAGGGACTTGTACTAAAGTGTGTGCAGGGACTTGTACTAAAGTGTGTACGGGGACTTGTACTAAAGTGTGTGCAGGGACTTGTACTAAAGTGTGTGCAGGGACTTGTACTAAAGTGTGTGCAGGGACTTGTACTAAAGTGTGTGCAGGGACTTGTACTAAAGTGTGTGCAGGGACTTGTACTAAAGTGTGTGCAGGGACTTGTACTAAAGTGTGTGCAGGGACTTATACTAAAGTGTGCAGGGACTTGTACTAAAGTGACTTGTACTAAAGTGTGTACGGGGACTTGTACTAAAGTGTGTACGGGGACTTGTACTAAAGTGTGTGCGGGGACTTGTACTAAAGTGTGTGCAGGGACTTGTACTAAAGTGTGTACGGGGACTTGTACTAAAGTGTGTACGGACACTTGTACTAAAGTGTGTGCAGGGACTTGTACTAAAGTGTGTACGGGGACTTGTACTAAAGTGTGCAGGGACTTGTACTAAAGTGTGTGCAGGGACTTGTACTAAAGTGTGCAGGGACTTGTACTAAAGTGTGCAGGTACTTGTACTAAAGTGTGTACAGGGACTTGTACTAAAGTGTGTGCAGGGACTTGTACTGTGTGTGCGAACACTTGTACTAAAGTGTGTGCGGACACTTGTACTAAAGTGTGTACAGGTACTTGTACTAAAGTGAGTTCAGGAGCTTGCGTTGGTTTGTGATTGCTGTCCTGTGTCAGAGAGCTGAGATATAATTGTCGCTGACACCACCGCAGGTTGTGGCCTTGTCAGAAGCGTCACCTTTCCCATGAGGGGCACTGAGGCCTCGCCAGCTCTGGCGGGAGGAGATGCAACACTGCAGGTTGCTGAACAGCAGAAGAGTGATGGAATTATGCCTGGCCCAGTCATTATTCTTCCAAACAGCATTACGGTGCACGTTTGCCCCAAGGCGTAATAATTCATACAGCTGGAACCTGCTCTGATATAAAAAAGGAAAACTAAGGCTTGTAACAGTGTCTGCTTCATCGCAGAGCAGACTAAAGACCTATTGTTTGTTTCTTCCCAGTTGGCAGCTCCAGTTCATCACTTCAGAGTTTCGAGGGCAGCTCCCCAAGCCCTTTGCCAAAGGACACAAAGCAACTCAAACCTTGCCTACAGATATGAACGACCAAAACCGCGAGGAGCCATCACGATATGTAAGTGAGGGACTTGGTATTTGTGCAGGAAGGAACTGTAGATGCTGGTTTACACTGAAGATAGACACAAAATGCTGGAGCAACTCAGCGGGTCTGGCAGCATCTCTGGAGAAAAGGAATAATGACGTTTTTATGGTTGAGACCCTTCTTCAGACTCAACCAAAAACATCACCTAATCTTTGTCTCCAGAGATGCTGCCTGATCCACTGATTTGCTCCAGCATTTTGTATCGACTTGGTATTTGTTTTTCTACACAGTAATGATTCAAGAAAATTGAGGATTAACAAAGAAGAACTGAAATAAAACTCTTTCTGTCAGATGTAGCTCTGATAAATAGTAGATCTCTCTTGAGCTATGAGCGAACATAGCAAAGAGTGCAGAGAAGATTTATTAGGATGTTGCCAGGGCTTGAGAGCCTGGGGTATGTAAAGGGGATACATTTGGACGGGTACTTAGATAGGAAAGGTTTAGAGGGATATTGGCCAAACGCGGGCAAATGGGACATGTACATCTTGGTTGGCATGGACACATTGGGCCGAAAGGCCTGTTTCCATGCAGTATGTCTCTAACTCTGAATTCACAGAAAGAAAATGAAGATACAAACAATTTAGCTTATTTAAAAGAGATGTGAGTTGGGTTCATGGCTAGGATGGGTTTGGAGCAGTGGCTCCCAATCTTATTAATCTGCGGCTGAAAATTGATCAAACGTTTGGACTTGGGACCCATTTTCAAGATAGCACGATAATTCAATAATTCTCTCAAAGTGATTTGAGTTTTCAAAACATTTTATTATTTGGCTTTGTAGTTTATCAATCGTAAAGTTAAAGCATTAAATAAAAATCAAATTAAGTAATTGGAAGCAAAATTAAAGCATTAAATAAAATTCCGATTAAATTGCAGTACACATAATGAAACATTAAGCCTAATGTTTGCTCCTGCCCGCCTGTCTGCCTACCCATTGCATGCTGAAACTTGCACGGCAACTGCAGAGTTCTGCGTCAACCATTTCAACAACTTTTGCTGGAATGTTGCAGAATTTTTTAGAAAAGGGTTTGGGTGCATTCACGGGCAAGATTCAATCCCATGCTACGCCCAAAGGTTGAGAAACTGCAGTTTGGAGCAATTTGGGCCAAATGCAGGCAAATGGGATGACTCAGGAAGGCACCTTGGTTAGTGATAGCGTCATTGAGCTGTTCAACCCAACATGTCCATGCCCACCCAGATGTGGGTGAATCATATTCATTGTGGGTGAATGTGTGTGAATCATATATTCATTACAGTTTTGTTAGCCTGTCGGAGTCTTACAGCGTGGAAACAGGCCCTTCAGCCCAACTAGCCAACACCGGCTACCATGTCCCATCGACACTAGTCCCATCTGCCCGCATTTGGTCCATATACCTCTTAACCTTTCCTATCCATGTACCTGGCCTAGTGTCCTTTAAAAGTTGTTTTGTATCTGCCTCAACTACCTCCTCTGGCGACTCCTTCCATACGCCACCATCGGTGTGAAAAAGTTACCCCTCGTGTTCCTCTTAAATAGAGTCATAGTCAAAGATACAGCGTGGAAACATGCTCTTCGGCCAACTTGCCCACGCCAAACAACAAGCCCCATCTACACTAGTCCCACCTACCTGCGTTTTACCTATATCTAGCTAACCCTAGCCTAACCATGTATCTGTCCGAATGTCCTTTAAACGTTGTGATGGTACCTACTTCAACTATCTTCTCCAGCAGCTCGTTCCATGTACCTACCACCCTTTATGTAATAAAAGTTGTTCCTCGGGTTCCTATTAAATATTTCCCCTCTCACCTTGAACCTATGTCCTCTGGTTCTTGATTCCCCTACTCTGGATAAATGACTCTATCTATTCCCCTTATGATCTTATACACCTCTATAAGATCAACCCTTGGCCTTCTATGATCCAGGAATAACATCCTAGTCAACGGAACTAGGAATGATTGGAACGTTTTCGCGGTTTTCGAACTAGGAATGACAATTAAATTGACTCTCTTGACTCTCTCTCTCTCTCTTGAGAAGGAATAGGCAACGTTTCGGGTTGAGACCCTCCTCAGACTGAGATCATAAGATCTTTTTAAAAGTGGCCAATGTCTCCCTGTACCTTTCCTGTCCATTTAATGGAGAAATAGGCGAGAGCACCAGTTAATGGGGAAATTATTGGAGGGTAGCTCCAGTCTGGGCAGGTGCACCTTAATTCCGCCCATCATGATTCTATAAACTCTGAGCCTCCTCTGCTCTAGGGAAAACAATTGCAGCTGATCCAGTCTCTTCTTATAATTCAAACGCTTGATCCCGGTAACATGCCTGTGAATCTTTCCTGCATACTTTCCAATTTAATGGCATCCCTCCTTTAACGTGGTGACCTGAACTGTATGTAATAGTTCATATGCGGTCTCATCAGCGTCCGATACAGCTGTATCGTGTGTCCTGACGTCCCAACTCAGTGCCCCGTCCCACAAAGGCAAGCATGCTAGACGCATTCTTCACCACTGAAGTTTGATATCTCCGGTCACAGTCTGCAAGGCAACTTGAGATGTTTAGAAATCCCAACTCTCAGGTTAAATTACCTCCTCAGACTTGGTCATAAATTGTGTGTGCGTCCATGTGTGTGCGTGTGTTTGTGTGTGTGTTTGCGTGTTGTTCGTGTGCGTGTGTTCGCGTGTGTGTGTGTTTGTGTTCGTGTGACCTGTGTGGGATATTGTTATTGAAACAAAACACAATTTAAAAAAATATCAGGGAGAGAAAACAAGGCAGCGAGTGTGGTGGACGGGGGAGAGCTGACCAACATGCAGACGGAATTTGTCCCAAAACATCACCTATTCCTTTCCTCCAGAGATGCTGCCTGGCCCGCAAAGTTGTTTAGGAAGGAACTGCAGATGCTGGTTTTACCGAAGATATACACAAAATATACACAAAATGCTGGAGCAACTCAGTGGGTCAGGCAACATCCAACATTACTGTTTGTCTGTTACCCGTTCCACATTCCCGTTGTTACCCGTGCTGGAGAACATGGAAGGTGGGGTGACATTGTCAATCATATCCCCAGGAGCTGTGCCTGAACCGATCGCCGGCCACCTGGGGCTGGAAACATTTAGACTCAGTGTCATTTATACATGTGAGTCTGAGGAAAACATATCTCTAATGGAGGGCTATCAGTAGTAAAATGTGTGCATGCAGGTACACGGATGTATGCAGACAGACAATGTCACCTGCATGTGTACACACAAGGACAAGGCAAAACATACGCATACCAAACTCAATTGACGCCCTTGTGCAAACACAATGACCTGTTTCCTTTATCATTGTTATTTTCTTTTGCATATCTTTCATTCATTTGTTCTATATCATCGTCTATATCTCCCGTTTCCCTTTCCCATAACTTTCAGTCTGAAGAAGGTTCTCGATTCGCAACGTCACCCATTCCTTCTCTCCAGATATGCTGCCTGTCCCACTGAGTTACTCCAACATTTTGTGTCTATCTTTGGTTTAAACCAGCATCTGCAGTTCCTTTCTACGCACAAGGGAGTGAATGGATATGCGCACACATGCACACGCACACGCACAGACACACACACACACACAAAATTTGGTTTTTGCATTGAACATGCTGTGGTCTTGTGAGTGAGTTAATAATCCAGACTACTGTAATATAGAATTTTATATTAAGGCTAACACCTCTTATTGAACCACTTTTGTAAGAATTTCACCCTAATATTGAATAACTTCCTCAATGGAACAAGCTTGGCATCTTTACGTTCCAAATGGAAACTGCTCCATACCCCGGAGTTTCTCCCACAGAGTAGATTACCGGATTGGAAGTCATTTAATAGTTTTTTAATTGTATTAAATGATGTGGTTACAATCTATATTATGATTTTCTCAATATAAAACCACAGTAGCTGCAAGAACTATTGTATCGTGCCAAAATACACGCTACACTGTGAAACTTTGACAGCACGACATTATTTTCTCCAAAATAATACTCGAGGAAAGAATGACAATACTCATTTTATTTGGTAGTTATTTGTAAATAATTGCAGGAATCGTGGATGAAGAATAGAATAAAATTTTATGGGAAATGTTCAGAGGTGCAAGAATGGACCGCGTGGGTGCTGGCTGCATGGGGGGTGGCGGCATGAGTGGCGACTGCATGGTGGCCTTGGCATGGGTGGTGACGAACTGCATGGGTGGTGTCTGCATGGGTGGTGACGGCATGGGTGGTGACGAACTGCATGGGTGGTGACTGCATGGTGGCCTCGGCATGGGTGGTGACGAACTGCATGGGTGGTGACGAACTGCATGGGTGGTGACTGCATGGGTGATGTCTAGATGGTGGTCATACTGTCATTGGTCACATTGTCATAACCTCTGACAAATAAAAATAGATTGTAGCTATATAACTGTAAAGGGTGGAAACAGGCCCTTCGGCCCATCTTGTCTCTGCTCACCAAGATGTCCACCCGAGCTCGTCCCCATTGTGGGGTTAACTATTCAAACTGCCATTTCCCATGACATGCCTCCAACCATTCCTTAGTTTTATTATTTCTTTCTCTCCCCCCCCCTCTCCCGGAGAAGCATTTTTGTGGCCAGTTCACAGCCAGCGTGGCATCGTACCAACTGGTCCCTTGCTGTGCAAAATCCTGTGAGTTGCTGCCAACTCGGCCTTCAGCTAATTGTAGTGCTGGGGAAACAAAGGGCAGGCTGGCAGCGAGCAGGGCTGGTCCTGGCACAGGCTACGGGGCTGCTTCAGCCGAGGAGACGGCCAGTCTGAGCTGTGGGTCTGACCACTCGCTCTCCCTTTGTGCCGGAGCCCGAGCCATTGTCAGCGGCCTGTCCCCCTCACTGCTTACACTGTTCATCACCGACTGCATGAGCAGCAATGAAAAGGAAAGATGTCAAAAGAGATCACTGAGGCGTGATCAATGCAGTCACTGAAAGGGACACCAGGCAGACACCAGCAATATCCGGGACAGATCTGTTAATGCTGCAGCATTTGGGGAATCTTGCCAATGGAACGACATCAGGCTTGGAAGTAACACAAATACATTGTTTCCTTTGGGAATAGATCAGGTGAATGCACAGTCGGTGAGAGCTGATCTTAAAGAGTTGCATGAGATCAGGAGGGGAATAGAGAGAGTTAACGCGCAGAGTCCTTTACCCACCGTAGGGTTATCAAGAAGCAGAGGACATAAGTTTAAGGTGAGAGGGGAGAGATTTAATCGGAACCTGGAGGGCAACCATTAACACAGAGGTGATGGGTGTATGGAACAAGCTGCCAGAGGAGGCAGTTAGACTGGTACTATCATAAAATCTAAGAAACAATTGGACCGGTACATGGATAGGAAAGGTTTAGAGTGATAGGCGGGCAGGTGGGACCAGTGTAGATGGGACACCTTGGTCGCCATGGGCAAGTTGGTTGAAGGATCTGTTTCCATGCTGTATCACTCTGATGCTATGAATTGTTGTGTAAATAATTTCAGACACAGCTGATGGGAAACCTGCTTCTTATATTGAAATGCCTTCAGGTGAAGCAGCAGTGTTATTGTAAATCATCCAAACTAAACGAGAATTCTGCGATTGTGTTTTCTACACACATAATCTTTTCAAGAGACTGGGTGGTGGGGGGGGGGGGGGGGGGGGGGGGGGGGGGGGGGGTAGTTGGCTTGAGGGAGACAAGAGCCTGCAGATGCTGGAATTCTGAGTAAAAATCAAAGTACCTGTACTGGAGTAACTCGGCATTATGGTCTTGTTACCTAGTGTCATAGAAACATAGAAAATAGATTGGGAAGGCCATTCGGCCCTTCAAGCCAACACCGCCATTCAATATGATCATCCAAAATCAGTACCCTGTTCCCGCTTTCTCCCCATAATCCCGTTGATTCCGTTAGCCTTAAGAGCTAAATTTAACTCTCTCTTGCAGACATCCTGTGAATTGGCCTCCACTGCCTTCTGTGGCAGAGAATTCCACAGATTCACAACTCTCTGGGTGAAAATGTTTTTCCTCATCTCCGTCCTAAATGGCCTCCCCCTTATTCTTAAGAGAGTCAAGAATGTTTTATTGTCATACAGTATATGTCCCGGATACAACAATGAAATTCTTACTTACAGCAGCACAACAGAATATGTAAAGATAATACACTGTAAACAATATAATAAACGAGACAAAAAATAAGTTTAGTCTGTGTGTGTACTGTATATATACACATACTCACAAATACACACATATATATATTGATACTGCCTCACCCGCTGAGTTTCCCCAGCACTTTTGTCTACCGTCTGTGGCAATGAGTTCCACAGACTCACCACCCTCTGTCTACAGAAATTCCTCCTCATCTCCTGCCTAAAGGTCCGTGCTTTTATTCTGGGACCATGGCCTCTACTTTTAGACTCTCTCACTAGTGGAAACATCCTCTCCACATCCACTCTATCCCGGCCTTTCACTACTCGGTAAGTTTCAATGAGGTCCCCCCGTCATTTGTCTAAACTCTTGTCTGACACTGATCTCCTCAGGTGGACATCAGGCAGTGCCATTACCTGGTCGACCTCGACACGGAATCCGAGACTGAGCGGGAGCCCAGGTACGCCGCAAATAAAGACGACTGGATGGTGGTAGCCTACAAACCATTCCTAGATGCCACAAGGTGAGCCCACATCCCGTGAAGTTACAAAACCTTTGCTTCTTTTGAGTGGCTTCTTAAACATCAGCATAGACTTGAATCCAAAGAATTTGTGATATTTTCAATGCCCTGCAGGTCAACTCTTCATGGTATGGTGATGTCTCGGGCAGTGGGGTTGTCTCAATGCACTTTGCCAGTGGGGTGCGGGGGGGGGGGCTGGGTTCATTGGGTTTGTCATGACATCCAGAGCCTGATGCTGTCTTGGGTCAGCGTGCATGTTTGGATCGTACTGGCTCGACATGCATCAGTCTAACTCAGTTCTTTATCCGGGTCTCTGATTTTTTTTTGACGTACTACTGTGTTCTCTCTTCTTGACTGTGTGAGTAATGGGTATATTTCTGTAAATCGTTGATGTCTGGTGTGGAAGAAAGGCAGGAATTCGTGGGATTTGAACTTGGACTGGCTGCAGTCAGGTCAAGCATCAGCACGGTGGCGCAGTTGTAGAGTTGCTGCCTCGCAGCGTCAGAAATCCGGGTTCGATCCTGACTACGGGTGCTGTCTGTACGTTCTCCCTGTGATCACGTGGGTTTTCTCCGGGTGTTCGGTTTCCTCCCACACTTCCAAGACGTGCAGGTTTATGTGTTAATTGGCTTCAGTAAGTTGCAAAATTGACCCTAATGTGTGTAGGTTAGTGTATGGGGTGATCGCTGGTCACTGCAGACTTGGTTGGCAAAAGGACCTGTGTCCACACTATGTCTATAAAGTCTAAAGTTTAACCTGTACCCAATCTCTGTTTCCCAAGAGAGGTAGTAACGTTGCTGTGTGGTCTCTGAGACTGCTGCTGTTGGAGCTGCTGTCTGACTTGCTGGAGCTCTATGTCTGATGGGCTGTTGTATGTGCCAACATATTCTGGCATTGTTATCCCTTGTTATATTAATGTTTACACTATCTGGTTCGGCTGCTGAGTCAGCATCCAGTAACAATGGGATCCTGCGCTCATCACTGCCTCAGCTTCTCCACTGAAACTGTGAATCTGTGGAATTCTCTGCCACAGAAGGCAGTGGAGGCCAATTCACTGGATGTTTTCAAGAGACAGGTAGAGATAGCTCGTAGGGCTAACAGAATCAAGTGCGACAGGGAGGAAGCAGGAACGGGGGTACTGATTTTGGATCATATTGAATGGCAGTGCTGGCTCGAAGGGCTGAATGGCCTACTTCTGCACCTATTTTCTATATGTTTCTATGAAATCTTGCTCTGTGCCTTGGTTACTCTGCTTTTGACAAATTACCTCCCTGCTGAGAAAGAACCATTTTCTAAACATATGGGAAACTTCATTGCATGTAAAACAAACCTAGCCTGACCGAGTGCTCCTCTCCTGGTGCCTCAACATGCCCCAGGGACATCCTCCCCCTGCCTGGCAGGAGTGAGTGCTGCTGGACAGAGTGGTGCACTGACGGGGATAGAGAAATATTGCAGCAGTCCTTTAAAGGGATAAGTAGCTGCAAAGGCAGGTATTCTCTGGGACCAGCTGCCTGCGACACCTCAGGTGGTCCATCCACTTGGTTGCATGTGTAGATGATGAGCGATCCTACATATCCATCTCAAGCCATGCCCTCTATTGCATCGGTTACTTTGATCTCCACACATGTAATGTCCCATATATGGGGCACATCCCCATTCAGCCAAGATTACATAGTAATATAGAAAATAGGTACAGGAAGAGGCCATTTGGCCTTCGAGCTTGCACCGCCATTCATTGTGATCATGGCTGATCATCCACAATCAGTAATCCGTGCCTGCCTTCTCCGCATATCCCTGGATTCCGCTAGCCCCTAAACCTCTATCTAATTCTCTTTTAAATTCATCCGGTGAATTGGCCTCTACTGTGGCAGAGAATTCCACAAATTCACAACTCTCTGGGTGAAAACGTTTTTTTTCTCATCTCAGTTTTAAATGGCCTCCCCTTTATTCTTAGACGGAGGCCCCTGGTTCTGGATTGTATTGGAAATAGATTTACAAAACAAAAATACAATTGCCATCTCCGTGCGACTGCCCTGGGAGGAATCAGGCACCAGGGAGGCATCCAGTATTGATTTATTCTTGTAACTTGTTCCGACCAAGATACAGTGAAAAGCTTTTTGTTTGCGTGCTATCCAGTCAAATCATACTAGAGATAGACACAAAAAGCTGGAGTAACTCAGCGGGACAGGCAACATCTCTGGAGAGAAGGAACGGGTAACGTTTCGGGTCAAGAACCTTCTTCAGACCCGAAACGTCAACCATTCCTTCTCTCCAGAGATGCAGCCTGTCCCGCTGAGTTACCCCAGCTTTTTGTGTCTATCTTCGGTTTAAGCCAGCATCTGCAGTTCCTCACTACACATTGTTCTTCTTTGCGTGCTTTCGACATCGAGTGGTGCTGGAGAATCTCTGTGAACTCAGAGCAATGTTTGTTTACTGGGTGAATGAACCCTGGGTCGACTGCAAGTCTCTTGGATCTAGGAGAGCAGATGCATAGTTCCTTGAAAGTGGCGTCACAGATAGATAAGGTGGTCAAAAAAGTATTTTGTTACATCGGCCTTCATCAGTCTGAGTATTGAGTATAGGAGGTCATGTTACAGTTGTATAAGACATTGGTGAGGCCACATTTGGAATATTGCATTCCGTTTTGGTCACGAAAGAAATTTATAAGAAAGATGTTGTCAAGCTGGAAAGAGTGCAGAGAAAGTTTACAGGGATTTTGCCCAGACTCAAGGGCCGGAACTATAGGGAGAGGTTGAACAGTCTAGGACTCTTTTCATCGAAGCGCAACGCAGGAGGATGAGGGGTGATAGAGGTTATAGAGGTGTATAAAATCACGAGAGGAATTGGGCAACACAGTGACACAGCTGGTAGAGTTGTTGCCTTACAGCGCCAGAGACCCGGGTTCAATCCTGACCTCGGGTGCTGTCAGTACGGAGTTTGCACGCTCTCCCTGTGACCGCGTGGGTTTCCTCCGGGTTTTCCAATTTCCTCACACGCTCCAAAGCCGCACAGGTTTGTAGGTTAGTTGGCTTTTATAATTTGTCCCTCGTGTGTCGACTAGAATTAGTGTATGGAGTGATCGCTGATCGGCGTGGACTCAATGGACCAAAGGGCCTCTTTCCATGCCTCGTCTCTAAACTAAACCAAATTGAACATGCAGCAGATTCGCTGGGCTTTCATCATAAATTGGCCATTGTCAAAGCAGATGGTTTCTGACGTATGCAGTGGTGTCCCCACATGCTGGTACACGAGTCGTTCACCTCGATTGAGTCAACAACGTGGAGAAGGATATGACAATCGCACCCACGTTTCCCTCGAGTGGAGCAGAGCTGCCCTCTGTCTGCAGCTGAACGATGTTCCCCACTCGAGTCTAGAGCGAATAATTGCCCTAGGCACCAGGAACGGAACAACAAAACATTTGCACACTAACACAGCAACACACAATGATCAATAAATCAATAAATGAACAGTCCAGGGTTTAGCCAGGGGCTGATGTAAGATTAAAGATTCTGACAGTGTGTAAAATGAAAAAGCAAACAGCTCTTTCAAACCTCACAGCTATTGGACAGAACGGTGTCTGACCCCGTCTCAATCATAGTGTGTTGGTGCGTTGTCTGTGTGGTGTTTGCACGTTCTCCCTGTGACCACGTGGTTTCCCCGGGAACTGTGTGTTTCTCCCAGTTCGTAAAGATGTTAATTGGCAAATGTACGTAATCCTTTACCGAAGGTAAGAATGTATAGGGGAGGTGATGAGAATTTGTGGAGAATAAAATGGGGTGGGTGTTGGATTGTTGGTGTGGACTGTGTGACTGTGAAGATCCTGAGATGTTTGGCAAGGTAAACACTGGGGATCAAAGATCCTATAGCGGAGCAAGATAGACCACTCCTTCTAAATACAATGGGCTGACGTGTTGTACGCAACGGAGCGGAACGTGGGCCTTTTTTTTCATCCATTTCAGTAACCCGACCCGACTCGCAGTGTAATCAACGTTGCGGGGGAACAGTTTGTGTTAATAAATTATAATTCTGAAATTGAGGGGAAGATTTTTACCAAAGAACTTTTATTTTTACGAGGATGTTTCCGTAACCGGCTTCCGCCTCCACAGTAGTATCTTTGCTCCGCTGTGGGATATTGGGTGCGGAGACGGAAGCCGGTTACGGAAATGGTGCCGGAAATCACCCATGAATCTGCCCATGACCGTACTACGTATTTTTCGTCGAGTGATCCATCTTGCTCGCTGTCGGAACTTTGCTGGGGATGAGTTCCCTCGTGGGAGAGAGTTGAGAGCTGGGATTGCCCATGTAAGAGGAGGCATTTCTTTGCGTTCTGAACCTTCGTAGTTCTAAACCCTAGAGAGCTGTGGGGTGGAGTCATTGAACACATTGAAAGCTGAGACAGTTGTGTAGGAAGGAACTGGTTTACACCAAAGACACACACAAAGTGCTGGGGGAACTCAGCGGGTCAGGCAGCATCTTTGGAGAGAAGGAACGGGTAACGTTTCGGGTTGAGACTCTTCTTCAGACAGAGAGTCAGGGGAGAGGGAGACAAGGGAGGGTAAAGTGTTAATTGTTCTGCAGGGGAAGTTGGGGCTATGGACAACAGTCAGGAAAATAAATTTGAGGCCAAGATCTTAATGCTGGAGATAGACACAAAAAGCTGGAGTAAATCAGCAGGACAGGCAGCGTCTCTGGAGAGATGGAATAGGTGACGTTTCATGTCGAAACCCTTCTTCAGACTGCTGGAACTCATTTGAGGAGTCTATGTGTTTGCCCTGGAAGATTAAATAAGCATGCGGTGTTCCATCTGCAGCCTAACACGTTGTGTAATGGGAGATGACATCATTAATCAATGGTACCAATGGTAGATCATCAAGGATATAAACATGAAACGGATGCGAGTCTGCAGACTGCAGGACATCCGGTGCGAGCCAGTTGCAAGTGACGTGACTCTGGGTCCCTGCTGCCTGAATCTTTATGAAACGCTCTGCCGACTGTGACTGGCTTTCTCTGGGATTTATTTGCTACATCCGACAGCTGATTAAATTTGTGTGTTTTGCCCTGTGGAGAGGATGCAGGAATCTGCTCCCTGTTCCCTGTGGCTCCGTGCAAATGCTCACCCAGCATCGGGGGATGCTGTCGAGGAACAGTGGAGAAGGCGTGGGCCTGACCTCTACCACGGGTTCAGTGCTTCCACGGTACTTTAATGTCACGTCTACCTATGTACAGTGAAACATTTTTTTTAATTTTTTTTTTGCATCCTGTTCAGTGACAATCCCACTCTAAATCGGGGCACAATCATGCTAAGTACAAGAGTGCAGGACAGTGCAGTCCGGGCACAAAAGTCACCACATTTCAGAAATCTTGTACCCTTCATCCAAAGTTTTAAAAATGTCAGCGTTTTCTCTTGCCTGGGGCAAGACCCTGCTGGCAATGGCAGTCCGCCAGGATTGAGGACCTTTGGTGCATTAGCACATAGTTTAATGGACTGATGAACTCTTTGCTGGACACAGCAAAACCTCCAGAGTGAGCACATCTGCGTAACAAACCGTTCTCCCCCAGTTTCCCCTGTTAAACTTGTGGCGGAATGAACCCCAGTCTGTGTCGGACTGTGTTAATCCACCAGCATGCCCTGTACCTGTGGGTCTGAGAACAACCTCGGGTGTTTAATTTGTTCTTGATTTTAAAATTAAGTACTGCGCAATGTAATTCATGCAAACACAGAAACGTGATGTTGTGGACGGGTGTGATTTGGCCCATTGTGTCTGTGCCAGCCAATAGTTACACACTCTATGCCTCCTCCCAGCATGGGACCAGGCACTAAAAAGCCACCATCCTCCAGCTTTACATTTCCTTCTTGCTCCCGTTATCTGACACCATTTTGTCCATCAGTCCATTAAACCATGAGCTAATGCACCAAAGGTCCTCATTTCACCTCCAGCCTGTGTCACTATCTCCACTCATCTGCCAATTACCCCCCCCCCCCCCCCCCCCATCCAATTTGTATCCACTTATCACTTGGCAGGCTTTGCTCCACCCCCACCTCCATTTTTCATTTTTCCCCCCCCCCCCCCCCCCACACCAGTCTGAAGAAGGGTCCAAACCCGAAATGTCATCTGTCCATTCCATCCGCAGATGCTGCCTGACCTGCTGAGTTCCCCCAGCACTTTGTGTTTTGCTCAGGATTCCGGCATCTGCAGTAACAAAGGCGTAGATTTAAAGTCACCGGCAGAAGGATTAAAACGATGAATGGGAACTTTTTTTTTCACTTATTAGAAATGGGATGGAGCTTAGTGTGAACAGAATAGTGGAAGCAAAGTGCATTTCCAGAGCACATTAGTGCAGTCGAATCACTAATAGAAACATAGAAATTAGGTGCAGGAGTAGGCCATTCGGCCCTTCGAGCCTGCACCGCCATTCAATATGATCATGGCTGATCATCCAACTTAGTATCCCGTACCTGCCTTCTCTCCATACCCCCTGATCCCCTTAGCCACAAGGGCCACATCTAACTCCCTCTTAAATATAGCCAATGAACTGGCCTCAACTACCCTCTGTGGCAGAGAGTTCCACAGATTCACCACTCTCTGTGTGAAAAAAGTTCTTCTCATCTCGGTTTTAAAGGATGTCCCCCTTATCCTTAGGCTGTGACCCCTTGTCCTGGACTTCCCTAACATCGGGAACAATCTTCCTGCATCTAGCCTGTCCAACCCATTAAGAATTTTGTAAGTTTCTATAAGATCCCCTCTCAATCTTCTAAATTCTAGAGAGTATAAACCAAGTCTATCCAGTCTTTCCTCATAAGACAGTCCTGACATCCCAGGAATCAGTCTGGTGAGCCGTCTCTGCACTCCCTCTATGGCAATAATGTCCTTCCTCAGATTTGGAGACCAAAACTGTACGCAATACTCCAGGTGTGGTCTCACCAAGACCCTGTACAACTGCAGTAGAACCTCCCTGCTCCTATACTCAAATCCTTTTGCAATGAAGGCTAACATACCATTCGCTTTCTTTACTAATGCAGCCAATTCACACACAGCATGCTCCTGTGTGACAATAGGCAGATCATCTCAACCAGAGAGAGGCACGGACTGGGTAGAAAATCAAATACTTGAGGGGGTAGCTTTAAGTTGAGAGGGGCAAAATCTATATGTGATATGCAGGACAAATGGTTTTTTTCCACAGAGGGTGGTGGTGGCCTGGAAAGGGCTGCCAGGGGTGGGAGTGGAGGCAGATACAATTGTGGCATTTAGAGGCTTTTAGATAGACACATGAATATGGAGGGAAAAGGATCAGGTGCAGGTAGATAAGTGTTGGTCTTGGCAACATGTTCAGCACAGGTGGTGTGGGCTGAAGGGCCTGTTCTGTTCCCATGCTGTACTGCTCTATGCTTTACGATACTGGTGAAATGATACATCGTGTGGAAAGCATGGGGGACAACTCCATGTTGGGTCTGGCAGTGATCAGAACAATTCCCTGGGCAGCAACCTGACCCTTCAAACCAAAGGAATGCTACCCAGCAACAGGGGCACCTGAAACAGACCGTGCATTCTGCACAAACTGGGCTGCAATATTGGTTACACGGCGGGAATGCAATTTGAGCAGAGGAATTATGTTAAAACCTCAACCTATTAAAATTAATTAGCTTGAGGTTGAAGTCTCACATTAGCTCCGCTGGGGACATGTCCAACATCAGCAAGCAAAACAGCAAGTGAAAGAATGAGGATCTTTGTGCAATGGTGGCATTGCCTAACGCTGCACCAGTTTAAGTATCCTGCAGAATTCAGTTTGCATCATAGAAAGAATTTATTGACTTTGAAGGCTAGGAAATACCGATAATACTGTTGGAACCAAATTAGTCAAAGCAACTTCCAGCTTTAAGTGCATTTCATGCCTAATTATGCATAAATACTGAATCCCCTTGGGATTTAGAAATGACGTGTGCAGTCCCGTCCAGTGGGGTAGATGTTAAATTACTGACGCAGGCAGTGCAGAAATAAAGCAGGTAGTCATATCAGCAGCTAAACAAAGCATATCTCTGTTCACTCTGCTTTTCCCAGAGTGAGGTTTTAACCCTTAACGTGCGAGTCATGGGATTTGTTGCACCAGCAGGTTCCTGTCTGCTGTCGCGGCTTTCAGTGGGACAGGCTGCTGCCTCATGGGCACCAGCTCCAAACCCACACACTCCACCAATTGTCCCGTCTGGCTGCCACCACTCCTGCAGAAAAGAATGAGACCAAACCGTTCTGAAGAAGGGTTCCGCCCCGAGACGACCCTATTCTCTGGAGGTGCTGCCTGACCCTTCCAGCTACTCCAGCATTTAGAAACATAGAAACATAGAAACTAGGTGCAGGACAGGCCATTCAGCCCTTCGAGCCTGCACCGCCATTCAATATAACCATGGCTGATCATCCAACTCAGCATCCTGTACCTGCCTTCTCTCCATACCCCTTGATCCCTTTAGCCACAAGGGCCACATCTAACTCCCTCTTAAATATAGCCAATGAACTGGCCTCAACTACCTTCTGTGGCAGAGAATTCCACAGATTCACCACTCTCTGTGTAAAAAATGATTTTCTCATTTCGGTCCTAAAATACTTCCCCTTATCCTTAAACTGTGACCCCTTGTTCAGGGCTTCCCCAACATCGGGAATAATCTTCTTGCATCTAGCCTGTCCAACCCCTTAAGAATTTTGTAAGTTTTGGGGCAATGTGCATATGAGTCTGGTCGTCATGTTGCAGCTTTATGGGACTTTGGCTACGCCGCATTTGGAGTATTGTGTGCACTTCAGGTCTACATTTCCATTACAGGAAAGATGTGGAGGCTTTTGAGTGGGTGTAGAAGGGGTTTACCAGAATGCTGCCTGGATTAGAGGGGATTAGCTATAAGGAGAGGCTGGATTGTTTTCTCTAGAGCATATAATCTGAGGGGAGACCTTATAGCATATAAGTATATAAAATTATGAGAGGGGTAGATAGTCAGAACCTTTTTTCAAAGGTGAACATTCAAAGGATAAAGGGCATTGTAAGGTGAGAGGGGCAAACTTGAACGGAGGTGCGGGGCAAGTTTTTTTTTTTTTACAGAGTATTGGGTGCCTGGAACGTGTTGCCAGGGGTGGTGATTGAGACAGGCACAATAGTGTTATTTGAGATTTTAAGTTAGGCATGTGGGGGTGCAGAGAATGGAGGGTTATGGTTCACATACAGGCAGAGGAGATTAGTTTAACCTGACACCATGTTCAGTATGGACATTCTGGGCCAAAGGGCCTGTACCTGTGCTGTACTGATCTATGTTCAATGGGTAGAATCCAGTATATCAAAGACACAGAAGAAAATATTTAATTTGTGAATGACCTGGATTCACAGTTAGTCACATGGCTTTGGTTCTGAAATCGTTTTAAAAGTCCCTTTAAGATAACAAGCTCCTGTTATTTTTCCTTCATTCTGGATTCTCTTTTGATGCCGGGATATTTGGCACCCAAAGGGTTACTTGTCGCACTGAACCATGACAACCATTTTATCTGCTTTTCCCCAGATACCAAGAGAACATTAAACACTAAAGTGAACTGCCCAAATTATGTTTGATTGGCAGTTTGGAGTCATCTCGGTCTGCAGAAAGCATTAACCTTTTGACAATGATTCAGTGTTGCTGCATGCACTGAACCAACTGCAGTTAATTAGAAAGATACACAGGAGGCGGATTGAGGAGTGTGCTTGTGTGTATCCCTGTTACAAAGTGAGCAGGTACAGCAGCATAATCTGGGACAGTTGCGTGCTGTTACCCGAGGGCATATTGGCCTTGAGGCTCCCTGCCTGGTTCTGGCTGCTTTCGGTTCAGCGGCAATGTTATGTAATTTTCCCCTCAGTGTCCAGCGGCCTGTGGAGTTGAGTGTGGAAGTTAGGCCGAAGATTAGGGTTGCCAACTTTCTCACCCTCCCAAACAAGGTCAAAATAGGGGACAAATTCCCGACGGCAATTCGTTGACCGACTCGGCCGTGGCTGGGTGAATGATGAGTTGGCCTGGGTGCTGGACTGCACACACAAAGCCCAGCCGGCGGGCCAGCTGAGGAGTTTTGTCCCGGCCGGCTGGCTGGGCTTTGTGTTCTGCTGCACGCAAAGTCCGGCACCCCATCCAACTCCTGAACCAACCGATGGTCGGCCATGAGAAGGAGGGGTGGTGGTGTCGGCGGTAAGCGAAGATCAGAAGGTTGGACAGCTGGCCGGGCTGTCGACCGACGGGGCTACTGGCGAGGTGCTGCTGCTGCACTCCATGGGCTGCACTATCAGGGATCTAGGCTTCAGAATTCCACTCCTGGACATTGAAACCACGATCACCATCTTTACATCATTCAAACCTCATTAATAAAAGCTTTGCATCTTCTTGGCAATCACGCATGTCATTGCTGGCAATGTCGTTGTCCGCTCCCCATCCCCTGAAGTGTCTCGTCAGCAGAGTTCAGCAAATCCTGTATTGTGGCGAACTACTGTCACGTCAAGAAGCAATGTGCAGATGCACATTGTATCGTAAAAGTCAGCACTGAGTTAAAACTAAACCTGGTCAATTTTCACTGTACTTCACTCAAGTGCCAGAACTAGTTCTCGGTTTCAGCAATCACTGCTGCTAAATGCTGAAATAAATAAATGTACAATTTTAAGGATTAGTTCCTTTATGATTAGCATTGAGAGTACAGACTGCTTGTTGGTAGTTGGGTGCAAATACCGACTGCTAGATCTTTGAGAATGCACACATGCCGACATCTCTTGTTACTGTTTGACTGTCTCCAGGAATGAAACGATGTCATTGGTGTGGTATTATGCAATAATAGTGTAAGACTGAGCAGAGGGGCACTAGGACCCTGTGTGCCAGAAGCCAGGCTCCAGTAACCGGAGGTGACTGGAACCCAGGGTGTGGGCAGTTAGAGAGTTGCCTGGGCTTACACAGGAGGCTGTTGCAGTTGATGCTGTTGTACAGATTAAAGATATACTCTGTTTACGTCGTGGTACGAGCCTTATTACAAGCATAACCCGACAATTGGTTTTCAGGATAAGGGTTCCTGGTTTGGTTGATGGTCTGATGATGGCCCAGCTTTGTTCTGGCCTTTTCTTCCCACTGGTTCTCTCCCCGATACTTTCAGTCTAAAGAAGGGTCCTGACCCAAAATGTCACCCATCTGTTTTCTCCAGAGATGTTGCCTGACCCCTGCAGAACTTTGTGTTTTATCTTTGGAAATCAACAAAATGTTTGGCTTTGGAGGAAGGGGATGGGTGGAGAGAACAAAGACAGTCTTTGGTAGAGTGGAAACCGTGAGTGAGTGAATGACTATGCAGGTGGTGCTACTACCGGCCTGAGGTTGGGGCAGGCATTCCCTTACCTGGAATGATGGGCGGAGGTGTAGATAAAGGGAGAAGAAGGAGGAGAGGAAAACTAAGTTCTGGAATTGTGAGATAATAGAATAAAGGAAAAGATGTAGACGGCATCTATGGAGTGAAGGAAATGGGCAACCTTTGGTTTCGGCCGGAAACGTTGTCTATTTCCTTCCATCCATAGATGCTGCTGCACCCGCTGAGTTTCTCCAGCACTTCGATTTTCCAGCATCTGCAGTTCCTTCGTAAACAAAGGAAAAGAGGTGCCTGCTTTCCCTGCATCTCTTGCTAAGACCAGGACCACACCAGCCTTCTGGTAGAGGTCACCACCTACTCTGGTTCTTGCTGAACCGATGTTGCCTGACCAGTTGTGGGGCTCCAGTGCATGGGGGGGCAATTTAGACAGCTGGGCAGTCGGTCACACAGTCATCTCCCAACATTTAAGGAGCAGTTAGACAGGTATATGGATATACAAAAAAGCTGGAGAAACTCAGCGGGTGCAGCAGCATCTATGGAGCGAAGGAAATAGGCAACGTTTCGGGCCGAAACCCTTTGGGTTTCGGCCCGAAACGTTACCTATTTCCTTTTGGGTCTTCAAGTAGGTATGTTACAAAACCTACCTGAATCGTCATTGGGAATCTGCCCTCAGCCATGTCGGCGATTTTGGCGCTGTTTGGAGGGGGCGGGTTTTAAACGCGATTTTTACTAGGCTGTACTAATCGCACATGTTCAGCCTAGTAAATCATTAACGAAAAATCGCTGCAAGACCCGGTCGCAAAAGGTATTATTAGTTTTATAGGCCTCGATAATATAGTTCTAATAGTTTTAAAATTACTCTCTGATTCCGCAACCTCTCGCAGCCCCAGGGTTTTATAAAGCAAACAATTAAAGGTATGTACCTTATTTTTACATTAAATGGGGCATATATATAACCCTATATATCAAGCTATCTATAGCGAGTGGTTCATTTTGGGCTTTTTATATCCCGCAGTATTTTTCTCGGCATTTGAGGGCACTAATCCAGCGCTATGTCAACGTTCTAAACCAGCGCGTTCCACATGAACCCACTAGAAAGCCGATTTAAATGGGCATTTATTTACAGCAATTGAACACTAAATTCCTTCCATTTGGCCTATAAATTAATGTAAATTAGATATAAAAATAATGTTATATTGTGAATTATTTGTGAATAATCTTTGGACACTTAGGCTATTTAAAAATGTTAATCTTTCCTTAAGAAATGGGCGTTTGACTATCCAAGATCACAGCTTTTTTGTAATGTCCATTGAAAATCAATAGGGAACAAGATGCTAATTTCCGAGTAGGAAATTGGTCATAACTTTTTTAATACTTGAGATATGAAAGTGAATTTGGTGTCAAATTAAACTTATTGTTATGCTTTATCTGATGGGATAAATTGCAGACTTGATTTTTTAAATCTCAAAAATTTGTAACATTGCTACTTCAAGGTATATGGATATGACAGGTTTGGAGGGATATGGGCCAAACCCGGACAGGTGGGACTAGTGTAGCGGAGACCTGTTGGGCGGTGTGGGCCCCTTTCCACGCTATGTGGCTCTGCCACTCGAGGTTAGTGTTGTGTAGTGTTCAAGTGGCTGACAGTTGCTGGGAAGAAAAAGCTGGAGGTCATGGCTTTCAGGCTCCTGTATCTTCTTCCCGATGGTGTCACTCTATGACTCCACAACTCTCACACTGCGAGCTGCCACCTCTGAGCAGGAGGCAGGGACAAGGCTCTGAGCTCCGACGAAAAGCTGTGCAGTGGGAGTGCGCTGTGTTACCATGGTGACAGACCTCATCTGCACGCCACACTTGTACCTTGGCAACCTCAGTGTTGATGCCTGATCACGGGCGAGATCTCCCCGGTCAATTTACTCGCTTTGGCAGAGTGTGGAGATCACCCCTCCACGCTGAAGTCCACCTTCTGCACACAAGCGTTTTCCACTGCACTGAACACGCTTGGCTGGAGATGGGCCGTGGTGGGAACAGTGGTTCTGTGGTGGTGCAAGGACAGAGGTATCAATAGCTTACACCTCGCTCTCAGACACCGCAAGAAGGAACTAATCTTCACTCTCCGTCCCTGTTGGAATGTGGCAGTAAAGTTGCAAACAGCAAATGGCCACCGTCTGGCAGTTTGAGAATCCCCACATCACCTCGAAACAAGGAATCACACATGCTGGTTTACAAAAAAAGACACCAAGTGCTGTATGCCCCTTCCACCTTTGGGTGAGGTGCTTCGGAGTACAGAAAATAATGGGCAAGTGAGTTTAAATAGGAGTAAGATCAGTCTGAAGAAGGGGTGGGAGATTGCAAACTTCACGTGGTCCACCCTGTTTCGACGAATGCAATCAACCTGGCGTGCACAATCAAGTAAGATCAAATAGAACAAGTTGTCCTACAACTTTAGGCTGTGCACGCCATACGCAAGAAGAAGAAGTCTGAAGAAGGGTCACGACCCAAAACGTTGCCCATTCCGTTTCTCCAGAGATGCTGCCTCACCCGCTGAGTTACTCCAGCATTTGGTGTCTACCTTCGAGTTTAAATAGGAAATGGGGAAAGAGTAAAACGGAGAGGGTCTTTAGAAAGGTCTCAGTGAAGGTGAGGAGGGAGCATGTTCTTGCCGTGGAGCCTCAGACTGTGGCTGAGTCTTCAGAACCTGGATGAGAAATCCAAACCCCGAGACCTGTTGACGTTAGTGGTTTGTGAAAGGATCGGTCAACTGTGGCAGATTTGGGTTATCAGGATGATCATCTGAGGGATGAGGGGAGAGAGAGAGAGAGAGGGGAACAGCTGTTGGTTTCTTTAGTATATTTGCCTCGTATGAATCATAAAATTATCATTAAATCGTTTAAACACTGAGGAGACACAGTGCTGACAAATATGTTTCTATTTTGTGACCTTTCCTCATTGTAGATTGTACCCCTGTCACTGGCCCTGACCAGAACTGAACACTGTACCTCTCATGGCCACTGCAATCGCTGGAGAATTGAGTCATCTGTGACTTAGTTGTTTCTCTACAGTCCACTTAAGATTTTAAAATCATCACCAGTTGATGATTTAAGCTGTAATTCTATTTTTAAATCCCTGTACGAAGACTCATCAGCATGTTTAAATAATGAACCAGCAGTGGGGAAATGTACTCCAGGAATATATTTCCTTGCTGGTGTCCACACCAATGCTTGTCATGAGACAAGAGAGGAGATGTGATGGCCTCGATCCTCTGCCTTGGTTTTGGAGCTGGGCGTACGGTGAGGTGGAACACTCCAGAAGAGGAGTGGACGCAAAGCTGCTGCAAAGGAGGAGCCGAGTGGGGGGAGGGGAGAACAAGATAGGACCTGGTTTGGAATACTTTGTAATTTCATCGGCACCCTTTAGGTGGTGCATCTTTGCATACCCAAGGTATGAAAACAAAGAATATCATTGTGACTTGTAACATGTGACAATAAAGTAGCAATGTTACAAAATTTTGAGATTTAAAAAATCAAGTCTGCAATTTATCCCATCAGATAAAGCATAACAATAGGTTTAATTTGACACCTAATTCACTTTCATATCTCAAGTAATAAAAAAGTTATGGCCATTTTCATAATCGGAAATTAGCATCTTGTTCCCTATTGATTTTCTATGGACATAACAAAAAAGCTGTGATCGTGGACAGTCAAAAGCCCATAACCTTCTTAAAAATTAAGAGAACTGAATGAAATTTTCAGTTATCATAGATTGAAGCATTCTGAAACAAATATAAAATAATCTTACTTGGATGACCTGAAATTAAAGCATATAATTAGTTAGTTACCCAATTGTAGCTAATTTCAAACTTCAATTACTAGTCTAAACATCTATCCATTTCTTAATAAATGATTAACATTTTTAAATAGCCTAAGTGTCCAAATAATATTCACAAATAATTCACAATAAAACATGATTTTTAAATCTCATTTACATCAATTTATAGGCCAAATGGAAGGAATTTAGTGTTCATTTGCTGTAAATTAAAGTCAATTTAAATCGGCTTTCTAGTGGGTTCCTGTGAACGCGCTGGTTTAGAACGTTCACATTGCGCTGGATTTGTGCCCTCAAGTGCACAGAAACAGGCCCTTCTGCCCATCGAGTCCACACTGACCAGCGATCCTCGTACACCAGCATTATCCTACAGACTAGGGACAATTTTTACAAAGCCAAAGTAACCTTTCCCCTGGCATTGTAAGGCAGCAACTTTATCGCTGAGTCACCGTGCCGCCCCTGATGTGAGTTTTAGGTGAGGGGGCAAAGTTTAAAGGAGATGTGCAGAGTACGTTTTTTACACAGAGAGTGTTTAGTCCTGGAAAGTGCAGCCGGGTGTGATGTTTGAAGCGGATGCGTTAGTGGCATTTAAAAGACTTTGCGATAGTCTAATGGATATGCAGAGATATGTGCAGGTAGATAAATAATGGTCTTGGCATCGTGTTTGGCACAGACATGGTGGGCTGAAGGGCCTGGTCCTGTGGTGCACTGTCCTATGTTCTCGGGTGGAGCAGTCCAGGTGAACCCAAGTGAATGGGAATGTAGAATGTCTTTACCCTGTGAATGGTGGAAACACTTTACCTAAACATGAGTTAACAATCAAGAAGTTAACTCTGATAAAGGAAATAGATACATAATGCTGGAGTAACTCAGCGGGACAGGCAGCATCACTGGAGAGAAGGAATGGGTGACGTTTCGAGTCTAGACCCTTCTTCAGAATGGAAAAGAATAAAGGGTAAAAGACCAGATAAAGGAACTGTTGATTCTTCTCTGTTTGAGCTGGAAGTTTATGCGTTAATGCCCCATTCCACAGTTAAACACTGTTGAGGTGAGCATTTCAGAGGGAAATTGAAGGTGTGTTGCCAGTCAAGACACTTCCAGTGACTAAGGGTGCTGTCTGTACGGAGTTTGTACGTTCTCCCCGTGACAGTGTGGGTTTTCACTGAGTGCTCTGGTTTCCTCCCACACTCCAATGACGTACAGGTTTGTAGGTTAATTGGCTTCAGTTAAAAATTGTAAATTGTCACGTGTGTGTGTGTGTGTGTGTGTGTGTGTGTGTGTGTGTGTGTGTGTGTGTGTGTGTGTGTGTGTGTGTGTGTGTGTGTGGTGTGTGTGTGTGTGTGTGTGTGTGTGTGTGTGTGTGTGTGTGTGTGTGTGTGTGTGTGTGTGTGTGTGTGTGCGTTCTAGTGTAACGGGGATCGCTGGTCGGCGCAGACTCGGTGGCCTGTTTCCGTGCAGTGTCTCAAAAGTAAAGTAAAGGCTGTGCAGTGAACTGTGGTGAGATCATACAATCCCTCCCTCCAGCACCACCAAGAGCATGTCTTGCTGTGTAAAGCCTGCGGGTTAGGTCTAGAGGGAATCTCAGTAGATACGCAGCAGATTGGAACAAGATGGTGAAAGCAAATTCATCTCTCTCTTGTCCAGCTGCACGTTCAGTTTGCTTTTATCTCAGATTTCCATGAACCATGATTTATTTTATCATTTTAACGGAAATAACCTTAATAAAAATAAACCTAATGGTAAGGCACCACTTTAAGCTGGAGTGACTCAATGCGCCAGACAGCATCTCTGGAGAGAAGGAATGGGTGACGTTTCGAGTCGAGACACTTCAGACTGGTGAAGAAGAGTCTTGACACAAAACGTCACCCATTCCTTCTCTCCAGAGATGCTGCCTGTCCCGCTGAGTTACTCCAGCTTTATGTGTCTATCTTCAGTTTAAACCAGTACCTGCAGTCTCTTCCTCGGCACCATTTCAAAATTTCATTTAATTTTTCTGGCCGTTTGGAAGAAGGTGCAAGACAGTAACAATTTACACATTCGGTGACGGGAGAAATAATTGTCTTCTCATCCGCTTGGAGGGTTTTTCTCATTTAACACTGGGATTGGTTACGCATTATTGGATTGGCTGCGATCTGCCTTTGCGCGATCTCCCTCGGGTGCCACAGAAGGGCAGCATTCCTTGAGAACGAGGCTACACAAACCTCCCGAGACCTGAGCCTCGACGCTTACAATGAAGAACTCTCGCTGTTGCTGAGATTGAGATTTTCGGCGACATAATTACACAGTCTAGGAGAATGTGACAAGGTGACTTTGTACCAGACATTTTCAATTGCATTCCAGCATCAACTTTGTTGTAATAGAGAGGTAATTTACACTCTCTTGCAGACATGAACCTTCACTCCAACAAACACACAGAAACAATTACAACTAAATCTGTTCGTGAAGAAGGGCCTGGACCAGAAACGTCACCTATTCTTTTTCCCCGCTGAGCTACACCAGCTTTTTGTCTCTGTCTTCTGTGTACACCAGCATCTGCTTATACATCCTTCTTATACATTTAAAGGGTCTGATGTGTATTCCACAGTGAATTTACTTGTGGGTTTCAGAGAAAATATTCAGTTCCACCTCAGAACCCACAAAACCACCATAGAAGAAGGGTCACGACTTAAATTATCGCCTATCCATGTTCTCTAGAAATGCTGCCTGACCTGCTGAGTTACTCCAGCACTTTGGGTTTTTTTATATAAACCATTGTGGTACCGACTCATCTTCAATGCAGAAGGTTGCTTCTGAGGAGACCAAGACAAAGTACTGGAGACTCTCGTGTTCAAGAAGGAACTGCAGATGCTGGAAGATTGAAGGTACACAAAATTGCCGGAGAAACTCAGCGGGTGCAGCAGCATCTATGGAGCGAAGGAAATAGGCGACGTTTCGGGCCGAAACCCTTCTTCAGACTGATGGGGGGTGGGGGGGGGGAGAAGGAAGGAAAAAGGGAGGAGGAGGAGCCTGAGGGCAGGGGGATGGGAGGAGACAGCTCGAGGGTTAAGGAAGGGGAGGAGACAGCAAGGGCTAGCAAAATTGGGAGAATTCAACGTTCATGCCATCAGGACGCAAGCTGCCCAGGTGGAATATGAGGTGCTGTTCCTCCAATTTCCGGTGTTGCTCACTCTGGCAATGGAGGAGACCCAGGACAGAGAGGTCGGATTGAGAATGGGAGGGGGAGTTGAAGTGCTGAGCCACCGGGAGGTCAGGTAGGTTATTGTGGACTGAGCGGAGGTGTTCGGCGAAACGATCGCCCAACCTCCGTTTAGTCTCCCCGATGTAAATCAGCTGACATCTAGGGCAGCGGATGCAGTAGATGAGGTTGGAGGAGATACAGGTGAACCTTTGTCGCACCTGGAACGACTGCTTGGGACCTTGAATGGAGTCGAGGGGGGAGGTAAAGGGACAGGTGTTGCATTTCTTGCGGTTGCAACGGAAAGTGCCTGGGGAGGGGGTGGTACGGGAGGGAAGGGAAGAATTGACAAGGGAGTTGCGGAGGGAGTGGTCTTTGCGGAAGGCAGACATAGGGGGAGATGGGAAGATGTGGCGAGTGGTGGGGTCACGTTGGAGGTGGCGGAAATGGCGGAGGATTATGTGTTGTATTTGCCGGCTGGTGGGGTGAAAGGTGAGGACCAGGGGGACTCTGCCACTCTCGGCAGGTTGGCTAGCATCTGTGGAAAGACAAACAAGCCTAACATTTAGACTTTAGAAATACAACGCAGAAACAGGCCCATCGGCCCACCGAGTCTGCACCAACCAGCGATCACCCCATACACTGGCACTATCCTACACACCTGCGACAATTTACAAAAGCCAATTAACCTACAAACCTGTTTAAGAAGGAACTGCAGATGCTGGAAAATCAAAGTTAGACAAAAATGCTGGAGAAACTCAGCGGGTGCAGCAGCATCTATGGAGCGAAGGAAATAGGCAACGTTTCAGGCCAAAACCCTTCTTCAGACCCAATAGGCAATGTTTCAGGCCGAAAACCCCTCTTCAGACTATGCAGAGTATGCTGATATGCAGAGTCTGAAGAAGGGTTTCGGCCCGAAACGTTGCCTATTTCCTTCGCTTCATAGATGATGCTGCACCCGCTTGGCTAACCTACAAACCTGTACGTTTCTGTAGTGTGGAAGGAAACCAGTGACCCGGAGTAAACTATGCAGTCACAGGGAGAACGTACAAACTCCTTACTGACAGCCCCTGCAGTCAGGATCGAACCCGGGTCTCTGACGCTGTAGGACAGCAACTATTCTGCTGCTCTACTGTGTTGCCCTTTCAGGTGAGAAATCCTTCCATGCGATGTGACTCTGACATTTACACCACAGGAGGCCATTCAGCCCACCATGCCCCTGTGGGCTCTTTGAGACACGTTCAGTTTTGTCCCATGCCCCTGATCTCCTTGCAGCGGTGGTGGCGGCAGGGATGGATATGGAGGGATGAGGACCGTGTGCAGATGGCGGAGATGAGGGTAACAGCGTGATGTCTGGTGCGGACATTATGGGATGGAGCGCCTGTTCCTGTGCTGGACTGTTCCGTGTAAGCCAGCTGCGTTCTGTGGTGGATTGAAGACCTCCCTTGAGGAGCCATCTGCACCTCGGGGAGAAAGGAAGTAAATTGGTAACATGAGGTTTTGTACTTCACTTACGATGTCTGGCGCTAAACAATAGACAAGGTCTTATGATGTCACTGGTTAAACAATGAGTTAGACAAAATCTGTCTAAGCCATTCAGAGCAGATAGACTGTGAAATGTGTTGCCAGGGATTTTCTCTATTGTAATCCCGATGTTTTGTGTGCTGCAACCCCCATCTGCAGCTCTGGACGCAGTAGAACATCAACAATGCAGTGTAACGTGCACAGACATCGTGTTTGTGCTGAGATTATATTTACAGTCTCCCCGTCTCCAATCGAACTTGACCTGTCCCCATGGCAGTGTGATCACCGACAGGACACTTATAGTGGTACGGTGGCACAGTGGTCGATTTGTGGACACCCGGGTTCGATCCTGACTACAGCTGCTGTCTGTACGGAGTTTGCACGTTCTCCCCGTGACCACATGGGTTTTCTCCGGGAGCTCTGGTTTCCTCCCACACTCCAAAGACTTACAGGTTTTGTAGGTTAATTTGACTGAGGTAAAAACTGTAAAATGTCCCTAGTGCGTTGGATAGTGCTCGTGTACGGGGATCATTGGTCGGTGTGAACTTGGTAGGCCAAAGGGCCTGTTTCCAAGCTGTATAAACTAAACTAAACAACTAAAAAAGTTCACCAGGATAAGGGGTCTTATAATTGTAAATGTGGTAACTTCCTGAAACTCCGACCGACACAGACATTCAGGAACAAATACCATGAGGGAGCATTAAAAATTCCAGGTGTCAATTTATAAGACCTACATACCTGTACGTCTTTGGAGTGTGGGAGGAAACCGAAGATCTCGAAGAAAACCCACACGGTCACAGGGAGAGCGTATAAACTCCGTACAGACAGCACCCGTAGTCGGGAATGAACCTGGGTCTGCAGCGAGCAAGCAGTGCAAGGCTGCACCACCGTGCCCCACCTGGTGTAGTCCTTGAGGAGGCGCACCCAGGTGCAGGTCTCGACCCAGAACGTCACCCATTCCTTCTCTCCAGAAATGCTGCCTATCTTGCTGAGTTACTCCAGCACTTTGTGTCTATCTTCCTTAAAAAGCACATCCGCAACTGAGGGTGTCATAGGTAGGAGTTATGGGGAGGTAACTGAGGTCAGAGGTCACATCTAAGGTGCAGGCAAAGAACAGAGTGGTGACCACCAGGTAAGGGAGTAGGTCGAGACCTCAGGAATCCCCTGTGGCCATTCTACTGCAAAACAAGTATACAGGTCTGAAGAAGGGACCCATTCCTTCTCTCCAGAGACGCCACCTATCCTGCTGAGTTACTCCAGCTTTTTGAGTCTATCTTCGGTTTAAACCAGCATCTGCAGTTCCTTCTTACACAACAATTGCTGTAACACCAGTAGCAGATGAATGTGTAGCTGAGGAGTTGGTACGGGGGACAAGGCTGAACACCCCCCCACCCCTCTTCTGTCAGGTCATTATTTGCATTTATGGCTGCGATAGATGGAGGAAGCCAGGCAAACCCGGGACGGTTCCAACATTAAAGGGAATCTGGGACTTTTTTTTTGTTCAAGAAATCTACTGTGGAAGCTGAACTTTTCAACCCTTTCTGAGTAACTTTATTATTCCATCCTGCCAGTGGGTAATGTTCATCAGATTAATTCGGAAATGTAAGCTGACTTGAGTGAACATTTACAAGAGGTATTTTACATCCCTTGGCAGTCCCTTTATTACGAGGAACATCATTTTTGTTAAATATATGCTGAGGTCCTGGACGTTCCTTTTAAAACTGGCATTACAAACTCTAATTAATCCACATTCAGTCTGTGTTTGTGAGAAGCATTTGTCTGCACAGTTGCACTGCCACTGCACAACTGGCACATGTTGACATTAGATATCTAGGAATATACATAGAAACATAGAAAATAGGTGCAGGAGGAGGCCATACGGCCCTTTGAGCCAGCACCGCCATTCAATATGATCATGGCTGTTACTCCCTCCTTCCCCTCCCCCTTCCCAGTTCTCCTACTGTCTCTGCCCACTTCCCTATTCCTGCCCCCCCCACCCCCCACATCAGTCTGAAGAAGGGTCTCGACCCGAAACGCCGCAAATTCCTTCGCTCCATAGAAGCTGCCTCACCAGCTGAGTTTCTCCAGCATTTTTTGTCTACCTTTGATTTTTCCAGCATCTGTAGTTCTTTCAGAATCAGTATCCCATTCCTGCTTTTTCCCCATATCCCTTAATTCCGTTAGCCCTCAGAGCTAAATACCTCTCTCTTGATCATCTGATCATATTATTGGTTGAGGGTCAGTGGAAAATACTTTGACACAAAGTTATGAGGTTGTGAGAGAAGGCAGGAGAATGAGGTTCGGAGGGAGAGATAGACAATAGACAACAGGTGCAGGAGTAGGCCATTCGGCCCTTCAAGCCAGCACCGCCATTCAATGTGATCATGGCTGATCATCCCCAATTAGTACCCCGTTCCTGCCTCCTCCCCATATCCCCTGACTCCACTATCTTTAAGAGCCCTATCTCACTCTCTCTTGAAAGTATCCAGAGAACCTGCCTCCACCTCTGAGGCAGAGAATTCCACACTCACAACTCGTGAAAAAGTTCCTTGTCTCCGTTCTAAATGGCTTGCCCCTTATTCTTAAATAAGAGGTAAGCCGTGATTGAATGGGGGAGTAGACCTGATGGGTCGAATGGCCTAATTCTACTCCTATTCCTTATGACCTTATGTTACGATATATTAAGATGCAGTGAAAAGCCTTTGTTGCGTGCTAACCAGTCAGCGGCAAGGCAATACATGATATATTGTATAATGTATATTGTATAAATGCATGTCTTCCCTATAGCGGGACCTTGAATGGGTTTGTTGCGTTTTGATCATGATGGCTGATATCCCGAGCTGTTGCCGCTGACGGTTGCTAGGTAGCGGCGGGGCTTAAAAGTAAAAGGGTTAATTGAGTGGATATCGAGCACATCACAGCCACGGTGTGAGGTTACACTGAGCCGGCAAACCAAACAAACCTTGGCTTTGTCAATGTGTCGTGTGTGTGTGTGTTTTTTTTTAAACTTCAGTTCGTATCTTATCCCTGCAGCTGATTGCACTGCTACTGAAGCGGTGGCTACAGGGAACGGATAGAAACTCTCGCATTGACGTCAGCAAGTGCAAAGCGAATTCTCGCATGTGGAACAATCATTGCGCTGATAAATGAGCCCGATAATTGAATTAGATAACAGACGGAGCCCGGTACTAATTATGCCAGTGGTGTCACTGCCATTTCATCACACCTCAGCAAAGTGCAAACTTGTGGCACCATTAAGAAGTTTGCATAGAGTCATACAGCAACCTGCAACCCAACCTGTCCATGCCGACCAAGGTGCCCCATCTATGCTTGTCCCAGTTGCCTATATTTGGCTCATATCCTTCTAAAACCTTTCTTATCCATGTACTTTTAAATGCTGTGACAGTACCTGCTCCAACTACCTGCTCTGGCAGCTCATTCCACCCACCATCCTCTGTGTGAAAAAATTGCTCCACAGGTTCCTATTAAATATTTCCCCTCTCACCTTAAACCTACGTCCTGTAACTGTGAGTAATTGAATAAAATCTCTTTGCTAACAAAAATAATACAAAGTGTTGGAGTAGACTCAAAAGTGCTGGAGTAACTCAGCGGGCCAGGCAGTATCCTTGGAGAACAAGGGCCCTTCTTCAGACTGAAAAACCATCACCTGAAACTTGCCTGAAGAAGGGTCCCGACCCAAAACGCCACCTGTCCGTGGTCTCCAGAGATGCTGCCCGACCTGCTAAGTTACTCCAGCACTTTGTTTCTTTCCTTGGCAAACCGGTATCTGCAGTTTGATGTTTCTAGCACCCTGTGAGTAATTGCTGGGAATGATTAGCAGCTCCAGGCTGACATACAGGAACGCACAGCCCAGCAATCTGCTGCCTGACGTCAGGCACCAGATAGCACATCTTGGGACATGTGCCAGTGGGAGTTGTCTGGTGTGATGGAGTCATAGAGTGATGCAATGTGGAAACAGGCCCAACTTGCCCACACCGTTCAACATGTCCCAGCTACACTAGTCCCACCTGCCTGCGTTTGGCACATATCTCTCCAAACTTGTCCTATCCATTTACCTGTCCAAATTTCTCCTAAACATTGCCATAGTACCTGCCTCAACGACCTCCTCTGGCAGCTCATTCCATACACCCATCACCCTTTTGTGTGAAAATATTACCCCTCAGATTCCTATTAAATCGTTTCCCCTTCACCTTTAACCGATGTCCTCCGGTCCTCGATTCGCCCACTCTGGGCAAGAGACTCTGTGCATCTACCTGATCTATCGCTCGTGAGCGAGGGACATGAGTGTCGAGGGAGTTTAATGCAGCATCTCTCCTCGACGGCTACACTCTAGAGGGGACCTTGTTTGCTCTTCTGCGCCTGAAGTTAGAGGTCGAGATGACGCAAGTCAATCTCAAGTTTATAAAGAGGAGACACATGAACTGCATTTGCTGGAGTCTTGTGCAGAACACAAAGTGCTGGAATAACTCAGCGGGTCAGACAGCATCGCTGGAGGATATGGATATGCTCCAATATAAAGCACTAGTGAGGGCTTCAGTTGCAAATAACTGAGGAATACTGTGTAGGAAGGCACTGCAGAAGCAGGTTTCAACCGATGACAGAAACAAAATGCTGGAGTAACTCAGCGAGACAGACAGTATCTCTAGAGAGCAGGATTGGATGACGTTCTGAACGGCCTCGACCAGAAACGTCACCCTTCCTTCTCTCCAGAGATGCGACCTGTCTCGCTGAGTTACTCCCGCAGTTCGTGTCTAACTGAGGGATACTGACAGTAGGGTGTGTGGGGCAAAACTATAGGAACAGAAACTGAATATATATTGCTCCAAAATTCAGATATTACAGCATTCCCTGCATATCCATCTGCCTATCTAAAAGCCTCAATACCACTTTCGTATCTGTCTCCATCACTAGCCCTGGCAAGCACGTTCCAGGCACCCACCCACCCTCTATGTAATATACTTTCCCCCCACATCTTCTATTGGGGATAGCACTGTATTCTGCATTCTGTTTCCTGTCGGCCAGCCTTAAGAAGGGTCTCTCCTCAACCTCCCACACTCCAGCACCAGTTAGTGAGCACAAAATGACTTTCCCACTATTGTCCCGCAAAGAGTTTTTGAATATCAGCACTCTGTAAATTTCTCATTAAAAACACCATTAAACCTCCATTAAACACCATGATGTTTTGTCCTTCAAAGGTACTGGCCAGAGATAAGATCTCCTGTTATCTTTCGCCCAATCCCTTGATGAAGTTTCTATTTATGTAAGATTGTGGTTTACTCCGAGCTGCTGCATCAAGGTGGAAGTGCTGACGCAGGTGCTCCCTGCCTTGTAGTAGAAGAGGCTTCATCATCCGCTCCACACAGTGTCTATAATTCCTCTCTCTACGTCAATTATCCAAGTCCCTAAGACATTAATCACCCGAGGCTGATGTCATCGCTCGCACTGACTCCCTTGCAGTCAGCAGACGTCATGCCTGCCTCTCTCAATATGTAAATGCCACGCTGCTTATCTGCAGAAGTCAATTTCTCCCTGTTGCAAACTGAGAGTGTTAATCCCACCATGTTCAACATGCCTCTGCCTCTCTGCCGATCCCAGGCATGCCGAGTGCTGTGAAAATCGCCCCCCCGTAGCACGGCAAAGGCAATAACGTGAACAAGTTAAACTGTAACTTGAATGGATGGGAAAGGATTAAAACACTGTCTTTCAAGTGCAATTATTGAATTGCCTCACCGTTATTATTTATTATTAAACCGTTGTAAACATTAGCGACGCAGTGGTGCTGGTTTCCCACGGGCACGGTGACGGACGCACTACACATCTCTGTCCTCCGTGCAGCTAGCGACCCATCCAACCCACCATGCTCTGTTTGAAAAAGTTGCCCCTCAGATCCTTAATAGATCTTTTCCTCTCACCTTCAACCTATGCTCTCTGGTTCATCATTCCCCAACCCTGGCACAAAGACATTGCATTCGCCCGATCTATTCCCCTCATAATCATGTACACCTGTATAAGATCACCCCATAAGTCCTAGCCTACCCAACTTCTCAGGCCCTCAAGCCCTGGCAATATCCTCATAAATCTTCTCTATACCTGATTCCATTCTCAGGAATCAGGGAGCCACCCAAGGAAATCAAAAGGGAATGATAAATGAGTTAAAATATCAAAGCAATGTGGGTGAATCATATTCATTACAGTTTTGCTAGCCTGTCATAGAGTCTTACAGTGTGGAAACAGCCTTTGGTCCAACTTGCCCACACCGGCTAACATGTCCCATCTACACTAGTCCTATCAGCCTGCATTTGGCCCATATCCCTCTAAACCTGGCCTATCCATGTGCCTGTCTAAATGTTTCTTAAATATTGCAATAGTCCCTGCCTCAACTACCTGCTCTGGCAGCTCGTCCCACACACCTACCATCCTTTGTATCAAAAAGTTCCTATAAAATCTTTCTCCCCTCGCCCTGAAACCAATTAACTCTGTAAATTGCAAGCAATTGCACTTCGCTACATCCTAATGGAGCCATGAAGCTATGCAGATGGACAAGGCAGTTAAAGAAGAATTATTTCGACTGTCATTGAAGAACCCCGTTGAGAAATATTCTTGAAACAGCAGGTGTCTGGAATTTAAGATTAAAGGGAAAAAAGTGCATGGTTAAACTCGAGCCCTTCAGCTGCCGGTGACTGCAGGCGGGTCATCTGAAGTTGAAGACATTTCTCGCTAAAGCAAACAACAGATGGTGAGAGGCACCACCGGCAACATCATCTCCCAGGATGTGTTCATCGCTGACTAACCTTTCCAGCTCAGCTGTGCGCTCCTTCAAGCTTGGGAACTAGTTTCACTTGAGCATCATTGAAGATTCATGAGGTGTTGAATAATTTTCCACTCCAGTGCAGCAGACTCTTGAATCAATCTGCCGTCCTGATTTGATTAGTCGGCCCTGCGTGGCCCGCTGACAATCCCCGCACTTGGCTCTGCCGCTGATTATGTGGGAACGAACTGCAGATGCTGGTTTACAATGTAGGCACAAAGTGCTGGACTAACTCAGCGGGTCAGGCAGCATCTCTGGAGAAACGGGATAGGTGACTTTTTGGATCGGAACCCTTCTTCAGACAATCCATCTTCAGATTTTCTATCTGATGTAAATTTTTCACTTGGCTCTCATGGTCCATGGTCTGATATTTACAATGTTTAACAGGCATTTGGAAACACTAGTCTCCTGACCAGGCTCGTATCCCCACACAAGGTCCAGTGCGGTCACTCCTCAAGTGGGATCACCAACATACTGCTTTCGGAAACCCCCTTGGATACCCATAACAAATTCTGCCTTATCTAAGCCTTGCACACTGGGGATGTCCCAGCCAATACTGGTGACGCTAAAGTCACCCACTACAATAATCTTGTTGCTATTACATCTTTCTATAATCTGTCTACATATTTATCTGTTCCTATCTCATGCTGGCTATTGGCTAGCCTGTAGTACAATCCTATCAGTTCAAATATAGAACATGGAACACTACAGCACAGGCCAGGCTATAACCCCTAGTGTTGGACATTTCCACCCTGGGTAAAAAAGGTTCTGTGCCTGCCCTATCCACGCCTCTCATAATTGTATATGTTTCTATCAATTCTCCCTTCAACCTCCGACGTTCCAGAGAAAACAGTCCAGTCTGTCCAACATCCCCTCTAACCCAGGCAGCTTTCTGATAATCTTCCTCTGTATTCTCTCCAAAGCCTCCGTATCCTTCCTGTGGTGGGGTACCCAGAACTTCACGCAATACTCCAAATATGGCCTAATCAGAGTCCTATAGAGATGTATTGTGAAAATAGGCACACCATTGCGATTAGATCAATGGTTTACATTGCAGCTGCTTTAGCTCCTGTCGTTTTGGTTGATAATATTCTTCATATGCGAGTTAGGTGAATGTGGGTTTCAACTCCGAGACATGACTGCACAAGTCCGGTCCTGTATTCGGGACCTGTTGTTGCTTCCAGACACACAGGTCCAGGCACGAGAGGGAGTTATTCCCAGTGTTTCATCCTTCGGAAAGTATTACGAAAGCTGAATATTTGGGTGATTCTGACATTGCTATTTTCTGTGGGCAAAGGAGTTTGTTAATTTTAATAGTGAAAGGCACTGCAGAAATGTCGGTGTTCCTCTGATACAATTAACACATATCCTCCAGTAATGCATTCGGAATTGATTGCATTTCACTTGTCAGGGTGTTCTCATTATCTCTGCGAGATCCTCTTTAAACGGCTGCATAATGCAGTCACGATACAAGCTGCGAGGAGCGTTCGCTCTGAATATTTTTTTATCAGCTCAAGGCTCCTCCGAGCTCATCTCCTTTCACCTCATCTGTGCTCATCAGAAAAACAAATATCCAAACCAGTTCTCATCCAGAGCCATCAGCCAGCTTCCACCACCTCAGGTGACTTTAGTCAAAGGATAAAGTACAGACTTTTACGTAAAGAGCAATTAGCCGTTCTTGGTTTGGGGGCCAGTCCACTGTTAATGGTGCAGATGGAGCTTGTTAGCATGAATATCACTTTCATATCTGTCTTCACGGGTGTAATAAAGATGTCTGATACAGATTCATACTCAAGTCATTAATGTACTCTCCTAAAACCTGACGTGAGCAGATCGCCAAGACCGGCTTTGTTCAGTGCCCATAATAGTCCAAAGTACTGCGGGCCTCTTCATGAGAAGCTGGACTGCACATCAAAAAAAATTGTTGGAGGAAAAATCTGTAATGGAAACCAAACAAGCTGGAAACAATCCGCAGGTCAGGCAGTATCTGTGGAGAGATTAGCAGAGTCATTTCCGGTTAACACCTTTTGTCAGGTGTGTTTTATCATCCTTGCTGCCCTTGATTTGTTCTTAAGGGCCATTAACAGTGGACTGGCCCCCAAACCAAGAACGGCCACTTTCACGACCTAATTCACGACCTCTGCCGAGTTTGCCCTTGACTCATACTCGTAGCATGATCGTCACAAGGTCGTAGGTAGGTGGTAACGGGCCATAATGCTAATCGTAGGTACTCGTGGCATCAAGTAGGTCGGGGCGTTTTTTCTAGCATGATAAAAAATGGCCACGAGTAAAAAAGGTCGTGAAAATGGGACTGGCCTTTTATCATGTCTTTCTTTTGTTCTTTGTACTGCCTCATACCTCCAGTTTCCCTCTCCACCTGACTCTCAGTGTGAAGAAGGGTCTCGATCCAAAACGTCACCTATTCCTTCTCTCCAGTGATGATGCCTGACCCACTGAGTCACTCCAGCATTTTGTGTCTATCTTCAGTATAAACCAGCATCTGCAGTTCCTTCCTACACATGGGTAAAAACAGATTGTTTCATCCCACTGCCCAACCGATCGCCATATTACTCTTGAAGGGGATCAGAATTAACTGTTATTAATAATAAAACAACCCTAGGGCAGATTTTGGTTTATGACGTGCCTGGATTTGTGCCAGCAATTTGATATTAAATGGAAGCTTAACCAGGGCTTTGATAGCGACATTTGAGAGGTGAAACTGACCGGTGTTTGAGTCAGTTTTTGCCTGAAGCAGTTGTCAGCTCAGCAGGAAGCAGAATCCATTCTTTCAACGTTTAACATCAAAGGTCTAATCATCTTCCAGTAACTGACTTTAACTGTGGAGAGGTCTCGTGCCAAACTGTAGACTTGCTGTCCATGTGTTATTGCAAAACCTCAAACACAATTTATCTTCAAGCATTTAATGATTCTCCTGTACTTTCAACTTCCAGCACTTAATGCTAGTGACATTTCAGCTTAACTGATCAGGAAGTCAAGATACAGCTCTGTCGGACTGCAACGTTCGGCTGCATTGCATTAGAGTATTACATTCAGTTCTATTCGCCACATCCTAGGTACATTCAATGGCTGCTGTAAATTCTAAATGAAAATGTGCCAGTGGGAACGCAGAGGGTCCTGAGGTCAAAGTGGTGTGCACCATCCTGCCCTCTCTGTTCACCACCTCTGTGCCTTTACATTGAGTTCTGTTTTAAAAGTCCATATATCCTGGATCAGATTGGAATATTGAAAGATATATTTGATAAATTAACTGTTTTGGGTCACCCCAGTGTAAACCAGGGTGCAGACCATACGCTGCGTTTTGTATTGATGGCTCCTTGAATGTCGCATGGATACGATGGGCCAAAGGGCCTGTTCTTTAGCTGTTAGTCATACAGCACGGAAACAGGCCCTTCAGCCCACCGAACCATCCAGCGATCACCCCGTATACTAGCACTATCCTACACGCTAAGGACAATTTACAATTTTACCGAATCCAATTAGACTACAATTTGTGCACGTCTTTGGAGTGTGGGAGGAAACCGGGGCAACCAGAGAAACAGGGAGAACGTACAAACTCTGTACAGACAGCGCCCGTAGTCAGGATTGAACCCAAGTCTCTGGCGCTGTGAGGCAGCAACTCTTCCGTTGCACCACCTGCGATGCTCGAATGTGATTCGGGCTTTGAGGATTGACAAACTCCATTTGCAGAGTAACTTTCATTGCCTACAGCTCAAGTTTGAGAGGTGGAAAATACATAACTTTCAGCAAAAAGTCACGGGCCGCAACATGTTCGAAGACAAGACGACAGAATTTCAACTTGAAACTAATCCAAGCAGAGTTAAATTGCATTTCCTCGTCCACCCAGTCTGTGCCAAGATCAAACCAATTGAGATCAAGAAATTGCCACTTTCATTTCACTGCACATCTCGTATGTGTATGTGACAAATAAACTTGACTTGACTTGACTTGACTTGACTTGAAACCATCTTCGGGCATGAGCCGCGAGAGGCCACACAATGTCCGGGGAAGAGTTTACAGGGGAGAAGTTCCTGACTCACCCACCACCCACTCTACCCCCTCCCAATCTCCTTCCCTCCCACCACTCACATCCAGGAGCATTCCCAGTGAGCTATTCCCAGACAGCTATGGGTTCCCACCAGGTCTCAAAGGAAAAGTTGGACAAATGAGGGAAATTCATGTTCATGTTCCTAGGAGCTGAATTAGGCCATTCAGCACATCAAGTCTACTCCGCCGTTCAATCATGGCTGATCTATCTTTCCCTCTCAGCCCTCCCCATAACCCCTGACACCCCACAATAATCAAAAATTTGTCAATCTCCGCCTTAAAAATATCCATTGCTTTATCTCCACAGCCGTCTGTGACAATGGATTCCACAGATTCACCACCCTCTGACTAAAGATATTCCTCCTCATTTCCTTTCTAAAGGCACGTTATTTTATTCTGGGGCTTTATTTGTGGATTATCGAGTGTGGGGCAGATTAGACTTCTCCCCTGATGTTGCTCTACACACATGTGATTTGCCTCTCCAGCTGAAGTCAGGATTCTGCCATCTCCACTTCTGCAGTCATAGAGTCATACAGCATAGAAACAGACCAATCAGCCCAACTTGCCCACACCGACCAACATGCCCCATCTACACTTGTCCCACCTGCCTGCGTTTGGCCCATATCTCTCTAAACCTGTCCTTTGCATATACCTGTTTAATTGTTTCTTAAGCGTTGCAATAATACCTGCCTCAACTACCTCCGGCAGCTCATTCCATACACCCACCACCATTTGTGCAAAAAAAAGTTGCCCCTCGGGTTCCGATTAAATCCTTGTCGCTGTAATCTCTGCAGTTTGGCTGCATCAGGGGAAATATCTCGTTTGGATCCGTCTGCAAAATAATGAAACAAAGATGTTTGTTTTCCAACAATATCAAAGCGATCCTCTCATGCACAGATTATTTTCCCTCGGATAATCATCAATCTTAATACAATTAAATTAATTCAGCTTTCCATCCGTGACATTATCTCCACCGTGTCTGTCCGCGTGGCTCAGTGGATGGAATCTTCCGACCTGTTGCCTGTGAGTTTGGTCTCATAAGTCCGTAAGACATAGGAGCAGAATTAGGCCATTCAGCCCATCGACTGTTGCACCATTCTATAGCCTTTAGAGATACAGTGCGGAAACAGGCCCTTCAACCCACTGAGTCCACACCAGCAGCGATCGCATTGTTCACGAGCACTATCCTACTCACTGGGGACAACTTTTACAATATACTGAAACCAATTAACCTACAAACCTGCACGTCTTTGGAGTATGGGAGAAACCTGGAGCACCCGGAGAGATCACCCATGGCTGATCTATTTTTCCCCTCCCAACCCCATTATCCTTCCTGTAACCTTTGATGCCCTTACTAATCAAGAACCGATCAGTCTCCATTTCAAAAATATCCAATGAGTTGGCCCCCACAGCCGCCTGTGGCAATGAATTCCACAGCTTCACCACCCTCTGACTAATGAAATTGCTCGTCATCTACATTCTAAAGGAACGTTATTTTATTCTGAGGTATGAGAGGAGTTGGGCCGAAGGGCCACCCCACTTGCACAGTCACACAGATCCAACCAATGGCCCATCACCCACTATTAGATTAAACCGTGTGGCCAGACATCATTTTCTTGGTAAAAAGCCATGAAGTCATTGAATTAATTGCCGAGAATGTCTTGAACCAGCATGCAAAGTTGTCAACGAGTTTGACTTTTAATGTCGGTGACATTCTAAAAGTTCTTAATTTAAGTTTTAAAAGTAGTTAACTTTTATGATTTTAAAAGTTTGAAGGTTTTGCACAAAACCAAGACAATAGCAACAAAATGCATTCAAATTAAATGTGGTAAATAAGTTGCCTGCTCTCCCCCTGCACTGAGATGTGGGGTTGGAGCAGGGGGGGGGGGGGGGGGGGGGGGGGAGAGGTATGGTTCTCCCTCAGTCACCCACACTCCACCTGCATTGACATACAGGGAGTTGCACCAGTAGGAGAGGGGGTAGGTTCTCCCTGAATCACTCGCTCTCCTTGTCATCCTGCCGTATGCTCTCTCCACTGGTGGACAACCAGCTATGGGGGAAGCTTGGATAGACACTAAACGCTGGAGTAGCTCAGCGGGACAGGCAGCATCTCTGGAGAGAAGGAACGGGTGACATTTCAGGTTGAGACCCTTCTTCAGAGGGACAGGATGATAGTGCAGGATGTTGCAGGGCCTCCACACATGCCCACACATTTGCGGATGTCACCCCAACCTACACCGGTCCCTCCCTGCCCTTTGAAACTGCTTTGCACTGTGGGTCTGAGTGGACATCATCGTATAAACACTGCAATGAGGGAAGATAATTGAAAACTTAGTTACTTGCCTTTCGAAAAATTTTAAACTGCAGACTCAACATCTTAAAATACCATATAAGTTCGCAAAGTGAATTAATGTGCACCTGGCTCCCCTACTCTGGGTCATGAGTTCATTGGCGTCTGTGGAGAATGGGATTCGATTTCCCTGCGGAGCCAGCGATGTCTTCATTATAATCCATTAAAGAGAGGGCAGCTTGGTGGGGCTGCCTCACCCTCACCTTCCTCTTCCTGCTGGTGTTGATGGAGACTCAACTCACACGCAAGGTCGAGATGGTCAACTCTTCAAGTATTGTAAGGAAACAAATTGGTGAAACCACATTTAGAGCATTGTGCTCAGTTTTAGCCATTATGTTACAGGCAAGTTGTTAAGCTGGAAAGCACTGAGTCGATGTTGAGCCAGGACTCAAAGGCCTGAGCTGCAGGGAGAGGTTGTGCAGGCTAGGACTTTATTCCTTGGAGCGCAGGAGGATGCGGGGTGATCTTGTAGTGGTGCATGAAATCATGAAGGGGTCTAGATACGGTGAATGCACAGAGTCTTTTATCCAGAGTAGTGGAATGAAGAACCAGAGGGCAGAGAATTAAGGTGGTTATACTGTAACGTCCTGTCCCACTGTACGAGTCATCCCGACTATTTTTTTTCTCGTGGACATTTCTCATCGGGGTGAAAAAACGTCCCGACTTACCTGATGCCCTGAGTACCGACGGTCAGCATAACGAGCCGCTACGAAACATCCACGAACTCCCACGGCCTCCCACGGACTTGTTACGGTCATTCTGCGATTTCGAATCAGGGGGAAACTCGGGAGAATTTGTGAATTACCTCGTACAGCGGGACAGGCCCTTAACCCGTGCTGGCAATCGCGGTCTATTACCGGGAGTCTACGTCCTGCACAGGCTCCACTGATTCCATGTCTGTGTTTCAGATCGTCAAAGGTACTCCGTGCTTTCTACATCCCCTTCCTATCCGAGCGGTACACGAGGTACGCAAACTACACCATCCTCAAACCCAAGCGGCCGAAGGCAGCGCGGAGGAAGGTGCGGCGTTAGGACAATACAGCTGGAAACAAGAGGAAGGGAGGACATTCGACCAGAGACAAAGACATCGGTGTCCTTTTGACTTGTCTGTGCTCTGTATCATCCCAGTCAACTCATTGATGTTTACATTTCCTGCTGCTCCTGTATTACTGTGTCCACTGTGCAGACTGACCTTTTCCACCTGTTTGCTGAGGGTTGTTGGCAGTGGGGCAAATCTCTGACCTGCCCACCACACCTCACCAACATTGAAAGTGCATTCCACAAACCAAATATTAAAATGTGTCTGTCCACTCACCCTCACTGCAGCTTAAATATCTTCCTCTCTCACCTGTCTTTGCATCTCTGGCATTTGGCCAACAATCTGCCTATCAACCCCCCCCCACCCCCTCCCATACTCCACCAATATCCTGCCCCACCTCTTTTCCAGCTTTCTTTCCCCCCTGCAATCAATCCGAGCAAGGGTCCTAAACGGAAACTTCACCTATCCTTGTTCTGCTGAGAGACTGCCTGACCCCCCGAGTTACTCCAGCACCTTGTGTCTGAAGAGGGGTCCCGACCTGAAATGCAACCTATCACATTGAATGGCGGTGCTGGCTCGAAGGGCCAAATGGCCTACTCCTGCACCTATTGTCTATTGTCTATCTATGTTCTGCAGAGATACAGCTTGACCCGCTGAGTACTCCGGACTTTAGTCCTTCTTTGGAATAAACCAGCATCTGCTGTTCCTTGTTATCACATTCTTCTCTCCCCTTCCCAGACTAATGAGGATGTCATCCACCTGAAACCCTCCTATACCCACAGATGCTGCCTGACCTGATGGCTATTTCCAGCATTTTCCGCTTTCATTCCAGCTTTCCTCTGGTTTGTGTCTGTGTGTCTGTTGTTGTGCTGTTGACGTTTCCCTCTGCAGCAGCAGCAGCAGCAGCCCTCCCTGAATCCCACCACACGTTGCTCACGTCAACGCCTGCAAGATGCTCTCACCTGCACAAGGTTCCTCTTTAACCATGTGACCACAGTTCCTTTACAGCCCAACCATTGAAAACAAAATCTAATGTGAATAAAATGATTTTGCACCCTGCTATTTCATCACAGATCGTCATTAGTTTGGATGTCACCAGTGGCAGGTATGAGGAGATGAAACCAATCAATAATCAATAGTCAATAGTCAATTTAATTGTCATTTGGAGAGGTCCAAACGAAATGCCGTTTCTGCAGCCATACATTACAAACAAATAGACCCCAGACACAACATAATTTACATTTTACATAAACATCCATCACATTGCTGTGATGGAATGCCAAAAAAAACTTATCTCTCCACTGCACTCCCCCCCCCCCCCCCCCCGATGACAGAGTCAAAGTCAAAGCCCCCGGCTGGCGATGGCGATTGTCCCGCGGCCATTAAAGCCACGCCGGGTGGTGCAAGGTCGCACACCGGGTCTTGATGTTGGAGCCCCCGGCGGGCGCTCGCAGAGTCCCGCGGCCATTCCAAGCCGCGCGGGGCAGTGATGTTAGGCCCCGCTCCAGGAGCTCCTCAACCCCGCAACTCGGGCGGGAGAAGTCGCCATTGCAGGAGCCCTGAAAAGCGGTCTCCCTCCAGGGACCCGCGGGCTCCCGGTGCCGCCATCCGCAGACCCGCAGTTGCAGCCTCCGAATCAGCAGCAGCAGCAGCAGCAGCAGCGCTCCACCACCGCTCCACCCGATCTGGACTCGGCCAGCTCCACGACGGTGACGGTGAGGTGAGTCGGCACCAGAGTCCCCGGCTTCTTCTGTTGGAGGCCGCTCCTCATTGCAGCCCCAACGACAACGGAGACCCGACAAGAAAAGGTCGGGTCTCCCATGCAGGGAGAGATTTAAAAGTCACCCCCTCCCCCCCCACCCCACCCCCCCCCCCCCCCCCCACACACACCCACCCCCAACAAAAAATAACAAAAACTACATATAAACATAGACAAAAAATAATAAAAACGCGGACGGGCTGCAGAGGCCGCTGCTGACGAGAGTCGCGCCGCCTACCAGACGGTGTGAGGACCACATGGTGGACACCACTTGTTGGCAGGGCAAGCGTCTCTCCTCCACCCCCCACACCCCCCCCATGTTGGAGTGCAGCAGGTAGTGCTGCTGTATCCTTTATCTGGACCGTTGGTGTGGGCTTTGCATGGTCTCCATGGGTTCCCAGTGTTCTGGTTCCTTCTACACCCCTAAAGGATGGGTTGGCATGCCAATTGGCCTTCAACTATACACCCACCATTGACTTCAAAATATTTGAGGACTTCTTCCACCTTTCCTTTGGGGAGAGTTGCGAAGACCCCGATCTTCAACAAGTGTCACCTCATCCGAAGATCTCACCACCCACCCATGAAAACCTCTCAGAACCAACCGCGTGTGGTTCGATCAACCTTCCTTGGGCTCCACACTCCAGCAGGTACCAGCCAGGACTGTCCAACCTTTCCTTGCAAGACCATCTGTCCATTCCAAGTAGCAGTCAAGACAAATCTCCCAACATCATTAACTAAGGCAGCAATACTGTGCACATTGCACAGATGTGGTTCATAAATTCATGTGAATGCAGCAGAATTGGGCCATTGTCTACTCCGCCATTCAATCTTGGCTGATCTATCTTTCCCTCCAAGCCCCATGGTCACACTTGCAACTTAACTCCAATTTGTTACTTGTATTTGGTTTCCAGAGTAATAAACTCCAGCATTGTTGCTTTTCCTATTTATTTAAAGCAGCCACATGCAGGCTTTTGGAACATCCTGCACTGGGCCCTACAATTTATTTCTGCTGGCAAAACGGACAACATCATGGTTTTCCACATTATCTCCACCTGACCGACTTGACCTACATTGCTGTGAATCTCTTCTGCCTAAGGTCACGTTAATTGCCTGCCTGCCTGCTTTTTCCTGTCCACTAAATTAACAACTTTGCCTTTGCCATCTTCACCCAATAACTTGAGGTACAGCGTAGTTCTCTATTGCACGATATCTTGCCAACAAGAACAAGACCCATAGTCTCCACTCTCTTCCCCGTCAGCTGGCCCCCGCACAAGAGCTGTTATGTTGATGGGCATCTCGCCAAAGCCTTTAGGAAAGCAGTGTACATCGTCACCTTCCCATGCTGTTGGTTCAGGAGAAACGAGGCCAGGCCAGTAGATGGCAACTCCACCTTAACATCTCACACAAACCGTCCCATCAGCAACGCACTGAAACACTACCCAAGCACCTCACTCAGAGGGGGGGCTCTGACCCATTCCTCAGATCCATTTCATTATTTAAGCAACAAAACCATCATCCTCACATTTGCCGAATAGAGATAAAACTAAGTAATGAAATGCTACTGAGGCGCCAACTGTGTGCATTTGTAGCTCTGGCTTTGCTGTTGCCGTCATTTAATAATCTCTTGAACACGTAGGATCTCAACATGAAACCCAAGCTCGGGGGGGACATGCGGATGAAGATCGGAATACAACCATTGTGGGATAAGGTGGAAGAATGAATTATAGATGGACTTAGCATCCTGTGTCCTGTTTCAGTCTGAAACCTACCCTGCATTAAAGAAGATCTGTTTACAGGTCCTGATGTAAAGGGTTGCATATTTTATGAAGATACCATGCAAGACATTCACATTCACATCTCACAAACACGTCCACGGTTACAAAATACAAAGTGCCGTAGGAACTCAACGTCAGGCATCATCTATGGAGTGAAAGGAAAGATTACTTTTCAAGTCGGGACCTTTCTACGGTCTATCCCAAAGGCAATGTTAAAATCCTCTGCTGCATCTTTACTGCTTTTACACCCCACTGCTATTTGTTTATTTAGACCACAGAGCAGTACAGCACAGGAAAAGGGCCTTCACTAAAATTTGGATTTTTTTTTTTTAAAGAGAGGGAACTCTGAATGTTTTACATCATTGAGATTCTGCACATCACCATGCCAGACAAGGGGGAGCTGCATTGCTTTATTTACTTTGTGATCGGGATCTGCAGTTAATGAATTTGAGCAAAACGAGATCTCTGGGGACCAGAATGTCTCTGTTTTTCATTAAATGTCGTTAATCTCAGAGCATGCTGAATAAAACCATGGAAACAGGTATATCAAGGTCCAACTGATCAAACTTTGTGTATTTCTTCTCCATAAAAAGATGTTCCAAATAACACTTCCCATAACATGCTGGCGGCACGATGGTGGTAGAGTTGCTACCTTACAGCGCAAGAGACCCAGGTTCGATCCCGACTATGGGTGCTGTCTGTACGGAGCTTGTACGTTCTCCCTGTGACCGTGTGGGTTGTCTCCAGATGCTCTGGTTTCCTCCCACACACCAAAGACCAGGTTTGTAGGTTAATTGGCTTCTGTAAATTGTCCCTGGTGTGTGTAGGATAGTTCCAGTGTACGGTGTGATCGCTGGTTAGCACGGAGTCAGTGGGCTGAATGGCCTGTTTCCATGCTTTATCTCTGGAAGTCTCAAGTACCTGGAGCACATGGCCCAGCCGGAGGACTGGACGGAGTGGGGGCGGGTTGCAACACCCGGTGAAAGCCGTTTCCCACAGTGCTTGAGAAGTTGCCAGGGCATGTGAACCATCCAGACACCGAGAGCATGGGCCAAGTGTTGGTGGAAAGGATGCCCATTGGATTGGGGCTGAATGGCCTGTTCAATGCTGTACATTCTCCATGACGTCTTGACTTCAATTCATCTGAGTCCACCGCATCCGAGTTATGGGTGAAGTGAAGGAAACATGGGTGCCACTTTGTGTACAGTTACACACATGGGAAGAGACCTTGAGGTGTCAGTCACGGCCATCATCAGTCACCTCAATGCCAGGACTGGCCCCGTGCCCTGCTCCAATCTCACACTGAGCAGTGACAAAGAGCAGAAGATAGATGGTCATCCGTGTCTGACCTCGTCCGTCCATCTATCTGTGTCTGCTTGCTGCTCCGGCTATCTCTCTCCCTGCCCTCCCTCACGAATATGAATGAGAAGGTGGGAGATTACTGAGTGAGCAGTTCTACAGCACAGTTTAGTTTATTGTCACGTGTACTGAGGTACAGTGAAAAGCTTTTGTTGCGTGCTATCCAGTCAGCGGAAAGACAATAAATGATCTATGGTTATGGTAGGATGATTCAGTTGCCTGAAAACAGCTGGGAAGAAACTGGCCCTGAATCAGTCTGAAGAAGGGTCTCGACCCGAAACGTCACCTATTCCTTCGCTCCACAGATGCTGCCTCACCCGCTGAGTTTCTCCAGCATGTTTTTGTCTACCTTCTGAATCTGGAGTTGTGCGTTTTCACACTTTTACACCTTTTGCCAGTTACCTGCAGCCAGGAGACTGTGGACTTGCAATGAATAATAAATGTGTCCAAAACAGTGGGCTTTGGAGGTAAACTATAGAGGAGAACCTTTGCCTCATGCACAAAGTGACTGAATATAATTCACACAGAGCGAGAGACAGCAGATGGGAGAGAAAGTCAATCTGACTTCGAGCTTTGTGCATCTGGGAATTGACAGACTCTTGTATGAAAACAATCTGCCTTTCTTTAGGCAGAGCAGATGAAAACATCGTATACTCTTGCTCTGTGTGAGTTGGGGATGAGCCAGGACTTTGTATTTGTTGATATTGTGACCGAGGAATGGGGCTAAAACGGCAGAGAGGTAGATGTCTCGAGGAGCGTTGTTGTGATGGTCCCTTGTGACACTGCCCTGGGAGCTGGTGCTGATCATCACTGTAGCCAGCTGGTGGCTAATGTATAATGAGTTCATCAACAGTTTTAGTTAGTTTGAGTTTAGTTTATTGTCACGTGTATCGAGGTGCAGTGAAAAACCTTTGTTGCCTGCTGACCAGCCAGCGGAAAGACAACACATGATTACAAGCGAGCCATCTGCAGAGTACAGATACATGATAAAGGGAATAGCGTTTAGTGCAAGGTAAAGCCAGTAATGTCCGAGCAAGGAGAGTCCAAGGGTCACCAATGAGGTAAATGGCAGTTCGGGACGGTTCTCTGGTTGTGGTCGGATGATTCAGGTGCCTGATGATAGCAGTCGAGTGGAGCGCTGCCAACCAGTGCAGAACACAGAAGCCATTTGCAGAAATTCTGTGGGGAAGGTTTGAGGGAATATTGTACGATGCTAATCATTCCATTATTGCGCTGTGGCTTCTCCCCACCAGTCTGTTAGCGCTGCTGGAACCCAGCCCAGACGGCGATGAAATGTGTCCCAGTGCTGATTAAACGTCTCAGATTAAATTGGTTCACTATTTCTGAAGCCTTCCCTAAGGGCTGGAGGTTGACCACAAAGTGTACCTTGAATTCAAAGCAAACACTCCAGTCACCTTCCCCCGGGGATCACCGTGTGGGCAATGGAAATGTTCAGAGCCGCCATGGTTTCCAGAGCAGGAATGATCTACAGCAGTAATTGTGTAGATGTCAGTCCACTCAGCCCCTCGAGCCCTGCATCCCAACTCCATCCTCACGCCCCTCAATTCGCAAAAGATAGACATAAAATGCTGGAGTAACTCAGCGGATCAGGCAGCATCTCTGGGGGGGAAAAGGAATAGGTGACGTTTCGGGTCGAGACCCTTCTTCAGATCCTTCTCACTCAGTCCAAAATAAATAAATTATTTCTCTCATTCAAGTCTGAACATATTCAGTCACTGAACTTCCACTGACCCCAGGCCCAAAGCTCAGGACCAAAGCTCAGGCCCAAAACTCAGGACCAAAGCTCAGGCCCAAAGCTCAGGCCCAAAACTCAGGCCCAAAGCTCAGGCCCAAAGCTCAGGCCCAAAGTTCAGGCCCAAAGCTCAGGCCCAAAGTTCAGGCCCAAAGCTCAGGCCCAAAGCTCAGGCCCAAAGCTCAGGCCCAAAGCTCAGGCCCAAAGCTCAGGCCCAAAGCTCAGGCCCAAAGCTCAGGCCCAAAACCCAGGCCCTCTGTGAGAGGAACAATTGTTCTCATGTGGAATGGAGATGTTAGAGAATGCTGACTGGAACATCGAAGGCTTATTGTTCAGGTTGGGGTCCTGTGACCAGGTGCCACTATTGTTTGCTGTCTACAGTCACGATTTCGATGAGCCTGCAGTTGCGAGATGACACCAAAATTGGCAGAATGGTGGCCCCCAACTCATAGGTTTCAGTGTGCAAGTTATACAGGGATTGTCAGAAGACCCTCCCTGAGAACATAGAACAGTATGGTACAAGACCAGCCCCCAGCCCACAACGTCTGTGCCTAACATGATGCCAAGCCCATCATATACACCTGCACATAGGAATAGGAATATTTTATTGTCACATGTGATTTTCTCTAGAGAAAAGGAATAGGTGATGTTTCGACTCGAGATCCTTCTTCATGACACGAAACGTCACCTATTCCTTTTCTCCAGAGATGCTGCATGACTCGTTACTCCAGCATTTTGTGTCTATCTCCAATGTAAAGCAGCATCTGTAGTTCCTTCCTGCACAAGGTGTTCATTAGTTGGGGGAGGAATGAAGGGGAACAACCTCTTGTGTGTGACAACCTGACATTGGGCCCGTGTCATCTCCAATGTGGCCATTTCATGAAGTTCCTGATATGAACAGATGAATTCACACACACACAGATAGTTGGTAAAGAAGGTACACAAAAATGCTGGAGAAACTCAGCGAGTGCAGCAACATCTGCGGAGCGAAGGAAATAGGCAACGTTTCGGGCCAAAACCCTTCTTCAGACTGACAAAAAGAAACCTTGTGCATCAAAGAACTGAAGATGTTTGGTGAAGAAGTGTTGGAGTAACTCAGCTGGTCAGGCAGCATCTCTGGAAAATATGGACAGGTGACGTTTCGGATCGGGACCCTTCTTCAGACTTATTCAGAAAGGAGAGGTTGGGTTTTTTTTCAACAAACACTGCCTTTTCCTGCTGGTGCTGACAGCCTCGCTGGCTGGAGACAGTGTCACAGACTCTGACTGTATGTTTAAATGCAACGCTGGCAGTGATTTGCTGCTGCTGCTGCTGCTCCTCTCCTCCTGGGATGACTCGGTCCACAGAAGGCAGCAGTCTCTCCTGCCAATCCACACAACTCTGACGCACAAAGGCCTTTTTAGGGAAACGAAAAGGTAGAAGGTGGAATATTATTGAAAAGCCGGGAGGTGTTGTCGATGTTCGCTCGCTGTGACCGATTGGGAACAAAGATAAGGGGCACAATGAGAGGCACGTACACACAGCTGGGCTGCACGGTGATGGGACGGCACCGGTGGCTTGGTGACGTCCACCAAACGGCCCCGGGCAGGCCAAAGAACGTCAGCCAACACACTGGCACCAACAACTGACCCTTTCACAACCCTCCCAGTCCCCAAGCTGATGACTGTGCCGATCTTTAAGGTTCATTTCACAAGCTCAAAGAACACTGATTGCAGCATTTGGGAACTCTATTCATTGACATCAAAACAATTGTCCCGTTGAGTTACTCCAGCTTTTTGTGTCTATCTTCGGTTTAAACCAGCATCTGCAGTTCCTTCCGACACAATTCTCTATAAGAAGGTTTCCTCCGTGGGGGCAAATATCATAGAACATAGACCAATACAGCACAGAAACAGGCCCTTCAGCCCGCAGTGTCTGTGCCGAACATAATTGCAAAATAAACTATTTCACCCTTGTCTGCCTGCACATGATCCATATGCATCCATTCTCTGCATATCCATGTGCCCATCTAAACATCTCTCAATCACCATTATGGTATCTACCTCCAGCACTATTCCAGGCCGCATAGTCCAGAGCTCCATCACTCGCCCCACACATCTCCATTAATCTTCACCCCTTCTCACCTTATATCCGTGCCCTCTAGTGTTGGACGGTTCCACCGTGGGAAAAACGGTCTGACTGTCTACCTTATCTGTGCCTCTTGTGTACATTTCCATCATTTCTCCCAACCTCTGATGTTCCAAAGAAAACAATCCAAGCCTGCCCAACCCTTCGGATAATCAGTTAAATTTCAATCACTGGTTTGGCCAAGGTGAAAGTTAAAAAAAATGTTGTACCTATTTACATAAAATGAACGAGTCCATTGGCCTTCCACGTCTGTGTTGACTCTAATGCTAATCTAAACTAATCTCCTCTGCCTGCACGATACGTATCCACCAATCCTGCCCGGTTGACACCCGAAACATTGCCTATTTCATCTCTCCGTAGATGCTGCCTCACCCGCTGGGTTTCTCCAGCATTTTTGTCTACCTGAGACAGTTTTGTCACATGCCATCACAAATTGCAAATATATCTATGTCGCTTGGTATTCATGGGATATAAATCCTTAAATTCCCATCAACACCATCCTGGAGGAGCTTCTCAGATGGGTTGCAGTAGTCAATAGCATCCTTCTAAACCACACTTTAGGAAGGGAAATCAATGTTGGCCATGATGAATGGATAAAACGGAATGGAATGACTAGAGTAATTTTATGTTTTCATTTCAGCCTGCATGTTCCCCAGGCAAGCCTGTCCCTTGTTGCAGGAAGGAACTGCAAATGCTGGTTTACACCAAAGATAGACTCAGCGGGACAGGCAGCATCTCTGGAGAGAATGAGTAGGCGACGTTTCGGGTCGAGACCCTGCTTCAGACTTTTTACTGGTGAAACATATTTAACCACACGTTTTAAGTAATCCAAGAGTTAACAACCTTGTTGGAGAAGTGCGGTGATAAATGGTTGCCAATCAGTTGTAGAATCCCTAAAAATCCCATTCACACTCACAATCCAATGACGTCAGCTGTTGTTCAAAAATAGAATAATTGTTCCATTTCTAACCTAAAGGAAATATGGCATAAACATATTATAATGTATAAATGTGATTCCCACATTGTATCAGTGTTTTGATCAAAAATTGATGTCGGATTCGTTGACTGATTACTTCAAACAGATCCTCCGACGTGGCAAAGTGACCCAGAGACACAATCCCTTTATCTGGTGCTTAAGACATTACAGGGACAATATCAATACGGACAGGGCAGCAGGGAGCTGCTGTACATTAGGGGGAAGGAACGTGATCTAATCAGTATAAAACAGAACTGCAGATGCTGGTTTAAATCGAGGATAGACACAAAATGCTGGAGTAACTCAGCGGGACAGCCAGCATCTCTGGGGAGAAGGAATGGGTGACGTTTCGGACTTCAAATTGTATCTAATCTAATCAGATCTAATCAATACTGTGTACCCATATTCTAATTCTCCTTCATTCACCAGTGACTGAGGAAGGAGCATTATATTAAATCTCACCCCTAAATTCGGATACAATTTTAGGTGAAGAGAAATAGACTGCAGCCAGCAAACTATCAGGAGTGCGCAATAGTCCTGTATGGCGAAGCGACACTTTTAGTTTTGACCTTGGATCGGTTGGACGCAGGGAAGCTGATTTTCCCATTAAGTCTTTTACTGGCTCAATAACTGTGCAGAGTCGGAGATTTGATGTGCGTCATGGCCACACAGTGTAATAAAGGCAAGTTCCCACTGGACCAGACCCCTGCTCCCACTTCATTCTGTTCCTCCGCTATCTTTTAATTGACACTGATTCACCACAGCAGCCAGTAATAACCAAGGCAGCGAACTCTCCGGGAAACCCATTATATCCCATTAACAGACAGACTTCCCATCAGAGCCACACAATTCAATTCTCTTTCACTCCAGCCTATCGTGAGGTTCATGAAACACATGATAGATTCTTGCCTTCTATGAAAAAAAAAATCACATTTTTAGGATTAAGATTACGGAATCAATCCAGTCCTATTCGTTCCCATGTCAGTCACTGCATTTAGCAGACAAAGGGATCGCCTTTGCTTGGCATTGACTGGGAATATTTTATTCTGCAACTTTTCACCCTCTTTTCCTGAAGTGTTGACACATACAACCTGCTAGACTCAGAGATCTCTAACTGACGGCATCACATTCCTCTCCACCAAGCTGTGCTCTGAACAGGTTTGTGACCGCTGCTCCCCAGTTAGTTGCCCCAGACCTCCATGTAAAACGGTTGTACGTGGTGCAGTGCTAACTGGGGGAGCACTGCTTTGTCAGAAACCTCCTTGTTCATGGTTGGGGAGCGACATCATAGAGATATGTCAAATCATGTGGCTTTGATAAACTGAATAGCCACGGTCAAGGATTCTAAAACTGGGGGGGGGGGGGGGGGGGGGGGGTCATGGGTTTAAGGTGAGAAGGAAGATTTAAAGGAGACCTGATCTGAGTGGCAACTTTTTCCACACAGAGGCTGTGTGGGTGCATGGAATGAGCAGCCGGAGGAGGTGGCAGAGAGGGGCACAAACACTACATTTTGAGAGGTACTGGATTGGAAAGGTTTTCTAGGGACACAGAGCAGGAACAGGCCAGTGGGACTAGCTTGGTTAGGCAACTTGGCGGCATGGATGAATTGGGTCAATAGTCAAAGTGAATGTTGAGTGTTGAGGAGTGATGGGCTTGGTGTGTGACATACATCAAACGTATCTCACTTGCTTCATGATTGGAATGTAGGAAACATGGTGGAGAATGTGCTTAAAGCTCCCACTAACAGCTGTGGTGTTCTGGATGGGTAAAGAAGGCATAGGATTTGCTTGCGTTCATCAGTTGGGACATTCGAGTAGAAGAGTCAAGATCTCATGATGCAGCTCTATAGGCCTTCGCTCAGGTTGCATTTGGAGTAATGCATGCAGTTCTGGTCACCCCATTACAGAAAGGATGTGGAGGCTTTAGAGAGGGTGCAGAGGAGGTTTACCAGAATGATGCCTGGATCAGGATGTATTCGCTACAGGGAGAGGTTGGACAGACTTGGATTATTTTCTCTGGAGTCTCAGAGGTTGAGGGAAGACCTGATAGAAGGATATAAAATGATGAGAGTCATAGATAGAGCAGATAGTCAAAACCATTTCCCCAGAATTGAAAAGTCAAATACTAGAGGGCATAACTTTTAGGTGAGCGGGGCAAAGTTTCGGTGAAGTTTTTTTTTCTACAGAGAGGGTGGTGGGTGCCTGGAATCCACTGCCAGATGGCAAGTAGAGGGGCACTTGGATGTGCTGGGAATAGAGGGATATGGATCACTGTTGCTCGAGGGTGATCGTCGGGGCCGGCATGGACTCGGTGTGCCGAAGGGCCTGCTTCCACCCTGTATCTCTAAAGTTTAAAGACTTCCATGGTTGTCACTGGTGATACTGGATTGTTTTCCAGCATCACAGGTGACAATCCTGTCAAGGCCACCAAAGCCAGGCATGAAAACAGCTTTATTCCACGAGCAGTAGCTCGACTCAACAGCCAAAAGTCTGTAGCCTCCTTGTCCTCTGGTATTTTATTTCATTCTTCACACGTTTAAAATATAATGTGTTTACGAAGGAACTGCACATGCTGGAAAATCAAAGGTACACAAAAAAGCTGGAGAAACTCAGCGGGTGCAGCAGCATCTATGGATCGAAGGAAATAGGCAACGTTTCGGCCCGAAACGTTGCCTATTTCCTTCGCTCCATAGATGCTGCTGCACCCGCTGAGTTTCTCCAGCTTTTTTGTGTACCTTTAAAATATAACGTTTTATTTTTAATTCTCTACTGTATATTGTGTTGTTATTTGCGAGCAAAGCACCGAGGAAAATTCCTTGTATGTAAACATACTTGGCTAATAAAATGTATTCATTCAGATTAGTTTTATCTCTGGAATTTAACTTCCCCATTTGCTGCGGTCCAACCTAAAGTGTGACCTTCAGATGAATAGGGCGGAGAGTGCAGGAGGCACAGAGCCTGTGAGTCAGTGGCAGGGACATAGATCCACAGTCAGGCAACCCTGATCTCAACAAACAGAGTGAACAGATCACTAGAGACAACACAGGGAAACTCTGGTTCAGGCTTCAACGTTGGGATCTGTTTATTTTTGTGACTAACGTAAGTTAAAGTATCGTGATGAATAGTTATCCCTCCCAACAATTCAGTTCATGTGGCATTTTCCCAGCCAGTTGACTAATTACCCCATAAAGACCTTCAGAGAGTTGATTCACCTCAGCTTCTCACCACAAGCACTAACCTGCCAAAAGTCAAAGTTATTTAAGGTACACAAAAAAGCTGGAGAAACTCAGCGGGTGCAGCGGCATCTATGGAGCAAAATAAATAGGCAACGCTTCATAGATACATAGAAAATAGGTGCAGGAGTAGGCCATTCAGCCCTTTGAGCCTGCACCGCCATTCAATATGGGCCGAAACCCTTCCTCAAAAAGTCAAAGTTACACTTGGACAGATTCATGGATGGGAGGGGTTTGGGAGATGCAAGGGGGGCCTGCTTGGTCAAGGTGGGCGGGTTGGGCTGAATGGTGTATGAATGGTGAATGCCGAATGCTCCCGCAGAGAGTTGCTCACTGTTGCTCACTGGTCTCAGAGAAAGGTCCCGTCTGAGATAAAGAATCAAGGCGCTAGTATTGGAATCACATCTTGTGTGTGTAGTGTCCAGCACTCAAGCACTGTACAAGATGGAACAGATCCTCACCATATCTAGGAGAAGCCACATGTGGACAATAGTGGACATCGCCCCCGCCCGGTCCATCAGTGCTACTGACCTTCCCCACTATCGAAGAGTCTATGGGAAGGGCTGCCTCAAGAAAGCAGCTAATATCAAAGACTGACACCACCCTGGCCAGGCTCTCATCTCGCTGCTACCATCGGGAAGAAAGTACAGGAGCCTGAGAACTGTGGCCTCCAGGTTCAAGAACAGCTTAGCGTCATTGAATCAGACCTTCTGACCCAACTTGCCCACATCAGCCAACATGTCCCAGCTGCACAACACTACACTAGACTACATTAATCCCACCTCCCCACATTTGGCCCATATCCCCCCAAACCTGTCCGATCCATATTTATTTCTTCCACCAACCATCATGCTCCTGAACCACCCTGTACAATATTAACCACATCCCCACCTCAACACCAAACTGCTACGGCCTTTGTGACAGGCTTCACTGCATACTTCAGTTTGCACTATTACTGGCTACCCAGTATAACAGATCATTTATTGTATTATTGAATATTGTATATTTATCTGTCACATCGTTGCGTTAACGGGCCTGTAAAGCTGCAGCGAGTAATGTCATTGTTCCATTGCTCCAAGAGATAATTAAACACTCTCGACTCTCCCAACCTGTTTCTTTGGCTCATAACATTGATCTGCTCCAGTAGTCAAGTTTTAAATCCAACAGGATCATTTTTTTTTTAACAGTGTTCAATTATGAAATGTAGTTAAAATGTATTAAAACTTAATGGCTTTACTTAGAGAGGTTCATATCTTGTAATGTTTAGTATTGTAAGACTGGGAATTTGCAAAGCATTTTATATTGTATTAGAAGACACATTTTCCATTCAAACTATCAACAGGAATTTTATGGTCTTGCCTCGATAGGTCTTAATGGTGTAAGATTAACCGACAAGCAGCAGTGGGAATGGGATTGTGCCTGTGCTGTTCACGTTCCAGAACCTTCCGCAAAGCTCAGCAGAATGATGATATGTCAAATGTATGAATAGCACATGTCTGTGTAGTTGTCTGTGTTGGTCACTGAGCAGTAGAATATCATGTTCATAGGTTTATGTGATAGGAGCAGAATTAGACCATTCGGCCCATCATGCCTACCTCGCCATTAAATTAAGGCTGATCTATCTCTTCCTCTTAACCCCTTTCTCTTGCCTTCTCCCCATAACCCCCGTTCTAATCAAGAATCTATCTATCTCTGCCTTAAAAATATCCATTGACGTCCTCCACAGGCAACGAATTCCACAGATTCTCCACCCTCTAAATAAATTCCTCCCCATCTCCTTCCTAAAGGAACATCCTTAGCACCAGGACAAACAGACTCAGGAATAGTTGCTTTCCGAGAATTATATCTACCATAAATTCAAATTCACACATGCACTGACTACACCGCCCAACACGGACTTCCATCTGTATATATGTATATATGAATGTAGCGCCGCAGAATTTGTGCACCTATTCCCCCCCCCCCCATCTCCCTTCTGTTTTTTGTTTTTTCTGTTTCTTGTTTTTTGTGCTAAATTGTATGTATGCACTGAGTACGAGCAGCTTTCAGTTTCACTGTACATGTATAGTGACAATAAATGGCATATCTATATCTATATCTACGTAGTTACACGTAACAATACAGTATCATTGAATCATTGGTTCACATTGTTATGTAGAAAGGATTATTTACAACAACCCCACCCCTGAGAGATTAATGTTACATATATTTAAAGGATAAGACTGTGAGGATGACCATGTTGGTGCAAGTGTAAGTACAGATAATGTTTAGTTCTATGGATGTCAGTCGGCAGCTGGGAGCTGCCCTCTGTGGCTCAATGTGAATGACAAGGATCTATACACCAGACTCCAGCTGAGGATCTTACTTTTAAAGCCCGCTGAACATGTGATATTATAAATTTGTGTGGTTATGTTAGATATTTGAATGGAACTCTTGGTTTCAATAACAAGGATCAGTTGTTCAGGCACAAGTTCTGGATTAAGCCGGCTTCTTAATTACAGGATCAGTTTCATTTGAGTGAATGACACGGGTTTAAACACAGCAAATCATTTTAACTTGTTCAAAATATTTAAATACAGCTTGACATTCCCTGCACTGCATTGTGTTCAATGATCACCTAGACAACTAAAAGATTCAAGTGTGTAAAAAGGAACTGTAGATGCTGCTTTAAACTGTAGACACAAAATGCTGGAGTAACTCAGCGGGACAGGCAGCATCTCTGGAGACAAGGAATGGGTGACATTTCGGGTCGAGATACTTTGTCAGACTTCTTGACCTGAAACGCCAACCATTCTTCTCTCCAGAGGGGCTGCCTGCCCCGTTGAGTTACTCCAGCATTTTGTATCTATCTTCCGTTTAAACCTGCATATGAAGAAGGGTTTCGGCCCGAAACGTTGCCTATTTCCTTCGCTCTATAGATGCTGCCACACCCGCTGAGTTTCTGCAGCACTTTTGTCTACCTTTGATTTTCTTAGTTTTTATCATTTATACTCCATTTATTTTGTCATTTCTGCCACCTAGGCCTAGGCTTTGTGCCAGGGATCGGGAATAATGGCAAAATCATTAATACATTGTTACTACATCCCAAATTATTTCAGAGCCATGCTATTTTTGCAATGAACTCATTCATAAATTCATGTTGTAGGAGCAGAATTAGACCATTCAGCCCATCAAGTCTATTTTGCCATTCAATCATGGTTGATCTATCTTTCCCTCTCAATCACATTCTCCTGCCTTCTCCACATAACCTCTGACACCCTTAATAATCAATAATCTGTCAATCTCCACCTTAAAAAATCAATTGACTTGGCCCCCACAGCCTTCTGTGGCAATTAGTTGTGCTAATTCACCACTCTCTAACTACAAAATTCCTCTTCATCTCCATTCTAAAGGTGTCAAACATAGCAGTGACCTTGCAAGTCTAATGTAAAATAGGGTACACTATACCAGGGCAAGAGAAAACTCAACATCCTTCTTTAAAACCATAAATTGCAACCTCAGTTTAGCAACTCCGAATTGTCAACATTCCCTTCACTGCCTTGGTACAGCATTGTGTTACAGACACAAAAAGCTGGAGTAACTCAGCGGGACAGGCAGCATCTCTGGAGAGAAGGAATGGGTGACATTTTGGGTCGAGACCCTTTGTCAGACTTCTTGACCTGAAATGCCAACCATTCCTTCTCTCCAGAGAGGCTGCATGTCCCGTTGAGTTACTCCAGCATTTTGTATCTATCTTCAGTTTAAACCAGAGTCTGCAGTACCATCCCTCGCAAGATTGTGTTGTCATCTTTAACTCATCCACAGGACAATGTGGCTGCCAATATGGATTTCAGAGGGTCAGGCAACATCTGTGGAGGGAATGGACAGACAATATTTCAGGTCGGGATCCTTCTTCAAACAAGCAAGTGATGGCCTTCCCAATCACCTGCTTCTTTTGTCCACCCCAACAGTGACAGGATGTGAAGCCATCGTTGCCTTGTTGAACTACTAACTGCGTTCTGTAAATAGTGTTCAATGTAGAACAGTGCACCAGCAGCACAGGAGGTGATTGATCTGTGGACTGTCTCCCAATTTAGCCTTGTTCTTGTGTTCATGGGACTAAGTTAGAAGGTGGTCACAGAGTAAATCACATTGGCCAGAGTGCAGTCAATGATGTGCCATATTGAAAAGGACAGCGTTTCCTTCCCTTGAGGGCACCAGTAAACAGGTGGATTTCACCAACATCCTGGACTAACCTGGTCACCATTGTTTGCATTAATTCTTTATTCTGGATATAAATAATTGAAGATAGACTGAAGAAGGGTCTCAACCCAAAACATCACCCATTCCTTCTCTCCAGAGATGCTGCCTGTTCCGCTGAGTTACTCCAGCATTTTATGTTTATCTATAAATAATTGAATTTACGTTGGCAGAGGGAGAAACAAGTAGCGTTTGAGAGCAAGAGAGTGAATGCACTGTAACGTGGGCAGGGAGAGGATGATATGCAGCTCAAACTCAAAGACATTTAGGCCAAGTAGCCTCCTCTAATACATTCTGTGTGAATGCAAAAATTAAAAATTCTAAATAATAGTTCAACTTTCTCAATGAGTATTGATGTGACTTTATTCGGGTAAGCTGTCTTGGTGACTAATACTGATTGTAGGTAAGAACCATCTCTAATTCCCTGTTTAATTTACACACTAAATGGATACACATGAGACTGTGATGAAGCCACAATGTGGTGAATATGAGATTAGTCTCCTGACAGCCTGATTATTCCGTATTGTATGAAGGGATGAATAAATAACTCAATCAAAGTGCCCTTGAACTAAGAAAGGCAAATGAACCATGACTTATCTCTGTGTAAGCACTATCAACTTAGCCTCATAATAAAGTACATCTTCAAAGAATCAAATGGGGCAGATTTGTTCTGGTATTTTATAGAGATCAGGAGATCAGATCTAAAGCCATTCCGATTCCACCAAAATTCAGCACATGAGAGCTATTTTTAAATGGTAAACAGGTACATGATGATACAATGCAGAACGACAGGATGGGTACAGAGAAATTAAAAGAACCAGAGCAGACAGCTAGATGCCTCTAAGGGCCATGAGACAATTAGGAGAAACACAGCAGTAATTTGCAAAGCTATTTCCTCCCACAGAATAGGAGACCTATTGATAGTTAACTCAAGAAGTAAACGGCTGAAAACGCAGAGGAGTTTAATTATTACATATTCATTGGTTTGGATGTCAAACTAAGAGAAAACAATCAGTGCAAATAAATGAAAAATGCAAAGGGCCATATAGTGTGGAGTTGCTGTTCTGAACTCAGTCCTAGAGTGAAGGCATTGAAATACATTCCTGTTTAAACAAGACTTCTATATTTCAAAGTGCTTCATGTGAAGATCAATGCAGATTTTCAGTAGTTGAGCTGACATTTTGCACTCTATGGTAGTCACTGCCAGACTGAATGTACCGCAGAATAACTCCAGCTCATCAGATTTCATTCACCAGCCACAGCAGTGAGCCTACTGCCTTCTGATACAAAGGCCATTTTATCACCATGGCAACAGACTGTCTGAAACTACTGCCTCAGTATAGTTTATGGATGGAGACATTCGATTCAAAACAATTTTGTTTGCATGTCACGAGATCCACGGTGAGTTGGATTCAAAATTGCTTGGGTCTTAGTAAAGGGTTATAGGTGGAAGGGAGTTTCACTGGTTAAAGCATGGGACCAGTACTGTGCTGCAGAGATGGGTCCCCTGGTGCTTATATGATATATATGTGCGGGTGTATAATATATAGATATATAGACACACACACATATATACAGATAGATATATATACAGACACACACACACACACACACATATATATTTTATCTATCTATATACACACACATATATATGCACACGCACATATATATTGATAGATATGTATATAGATACACACATACACATATATATTTTATCTATCTATATACATACACATATATATGCACACACACATATATATTGATAGATATATATATAGATACACATACACACACATATATATTTTATCTATCTATATACACATACACATATATATGCACACACACATATATATTGATAGATATATATATAGATACACACACACATATATATTTTATCTATCTATATACACATACACATATATATGCACACACATATATATATATATGTATGAGTGTGTATATATGTGTGTGTGTGCACGTGTTTGTAAATAAATAAATAGAAAAATATAGATATATATGACGGATAAAAATGTAGGTAGTTGATTAGTAGGTATGCAGACAAAATAAAAACTACTGGATCTTTGAATAATGAGGAAGACTGACAAAGGGTGCAGCAGGATACAGATCAGTTGGAAATATGGGCAGAGAAATGACAGATAGAGTGCTTAGTCCAGACCAACGTGAGGTGATGAATTTTGGGTGGTCAAATACTATAAATGGGAGGACTCGTAGAAACATTGATGTACAGATGGATCTTTGGATGCAAATCCGTAGCTCCAGAATGTGGCGACACAAGTAGATAAAGCAAGTGGTCAAAACACTGCAACATTGAGCTGCCAGTCACGTCTCCCACAAGCACGTTTCCACAAAGGCCACAGCATCATCGTCCCAAGCATCAATCCAGGCTCTAGATCAATGTTCATCTGCTGCCTCCACAATACTCCTTACAAATAGCATCAGCGAGCCTCCCTGCACGGATACTAGTCCCCCTCCAGTTCAGGTGCACCCCATCCCTCTTGTACAGATTACCTCTGCCCTGGAAGAGATTCCAATGGCCTAAAATTGTAAATCTCTGCCCGCTTCAACAAATCCTGAGCCATGCATTCATCTTCCTATTGCTACATTCACTAGCACATGGCATTGAGGGTAATCTGGAGATCACTACCATTTGGCATCTATAGGGGCTGTACCTGCCCAGTACCTTTTTTAGGTTTGAGGTAACTGCTTTTGTTTATTATACACCCACAGTGATCTCACTGTCCTCCATGCCCTTCTCCTTGGTGAATACGGATGCAAATAACACGTCATAGCTCGTACACTACATTCTCTGACTCCAAACGTGAATTCCCTCCTTTATTTTTGAGTGCTCCTACCTTCTCTCCAATTATCGCCATTTCAATGTACATATAAAAAGCCTTAGAAGTTTCTTTACTCGGACTTGTCAATTATATTTCATGGGTCCATTTTGACCCTTACAATCACCTGCCTGCATTCTTCCTGCTTGCTTTATATTCTCCTAAAGCCCTGTCTCTGATTTCCATTTCACCTTACATATGCTTCATTTTTCTTTTTGACTAAATTTATCTCAGGGCATCCGAAGCTCCCTTACCTTGCCGTGCTTGTCCGTCCGTCTTCCTTACTGGAACTTGCAGGTCTGAACTATGATCTGCTGGCCTCGTTAACTCCCACATGTCCAATACTTTTCCAATAACAAATTCTCCCAATTTTCCATCCCTAGCTCCTTCCACCGCAAGTGGCAGCCTCGCCAGCAGCCTGTCTCATCCCTTTCTTCTTTTGTTGTTTTTAGTCTGTTTTATTTGTATGTTTTAATGTATCTTTAGTGTATTATGTGGAGGGTTGGAAGCAACTTTTTTTTTACCTTCCCTCGGTGGAGATGTGACTTTTCCGTGTCGTATCTCTGTCCACACTTCTGCCTAACATTGTGGAGTTGGCAATCCCTTTGTTAGGGACCGACTTCGGGAGCTCCACCCGCAGGAGTTTCGACCGCCTCGATCACGGGAGTATCGATCGCCCCATTGCGGGGGCTTCTATCGCCAACCACAAGGGAGGAGGAAGAAGGTAAAAAGTTATTCGCCTTCCATCACAGTGGGGAATGTGAAGTCGCCAAAAAACAAGATGGAAGTGCTGCCTCCGCTGGCGGGGACTCGGAGGGATTGCCGTGAGTACAGTAATCTCGGTGTTTGCGGGGACATCGCGCCATGAGAACATCCTGGAGTCCGGTGCGAGTGTGGACGGCTTTCTGACTGTTTGGGCGGACAGGGACTGCAGAGAATGACAGCGGCCAGTACAACTCTGGTCACATCACGGTGAAGGAGCAGGTGTGTGGTCCGGACACTGAACTGATAGCTGTGGGTCTCCGCTTATGCTGTATGCCCTGGGGATTCTCACACACCGCTGTGGTGGCTGTTTATGTTTAATCTTTATGTAGTTTTGTATCTCGTTGCTTTTTTGGTATGACTGTACGGTAAATCAAATTTCACTGTACACGTGACAATAAAGGACCATTGAACCATTGCTTAATCATGTAATCTGCCTTACCCCAATTTAGTACTTCCCCACCCCCAAGGCCCTGACTTATTCTTATTCAGAACTACCCTAAACCTTATGTGGTTGCGGTTACAGTTGCTAATAGACGTAGCTGAGTCAATAATTCACTGAACAAGTTTGAATGATATCATGCTTCACTTGTAGAGTAAAAGTTGCCAGAATCGTGGTTTATACGCCTTAAAAGGTGGTATTAGTGAACCCAGCAGTTGTGTATTGTGATTGTTTTAGTTCAATGATTTTGGGGAGGGTTGAGGAGTGGACTGTGTTCTCTCTCTCTCTCTCTCGAGCACACTTCAACCTGACCGTTCCATATCATTGCCACCGTGATTTGTATTTTGGTTTCTTTGTTGGAGAGAATGATTTAGAAAAGCCTCTGGCAGTAAACAGGATATGCACCTTTAGCTGCTGATTTTCCAATTCAACTTTATTTCGTATGAAACCACAACATTAAAGTTAAATCAAAAATTGGCAATGTGTTCTGGAGTGGAAAGGGAGGGAGGGAGTGAAGAGATTCTATTGACTCTCTCGGTGTGTGTGTTCAGGACCAGCATATTTCTGTTGGAGTGAAGGGCCAGGCTGGCAAGATCAGAGATACCTGTTTGATGAAGATTACTGAGGCTCTGATCAAGAAAAATGTATATAGGGTTAGAGAAGGTATAGAAAACGGTGTAGGCCGTTGGGATGAAACAACTACCAGAGGACCTGAAGGGCGCTATTTCCCACAGGATGGTGGGTACATGAAATGTGCTGCCAGAGGAAACATTAGAAACGTGTATGTAGGACATTTACAGTACATGAATACAAAAGATTTAGGTTACACGCCAAATAGGACAAGTAAACATCCATTTTTGTAGCTGATCTATATCCCGCTGTATACCTTCTTTACGTCAGCAACCCCAGCAATCTTGGTGTCACCTGCAAACTTACAAACCCATCTACGTTTATGCCCAAGTCATCGCAAAACAGCAGTCCAGGCACCCACCATTCTGTGTATAAAAAACACATGCCCTTCAAACATTTCCTTTTTCACCTTAAAAGCTATGCCCTTTATTCTTTAATATTTCCAACAAGAGAAAATATTTTTTATTGATTTCATCACATAATGTGGGGCTCATTGACATACATGGAACAAACAGACCCTTTGGCCCACAATATCTGTGCCAAACATGACACCAAGACCAACCCTCATCTACCTGTACATAATCCACACCACTTAATTACCTGCATATTTCATGCGCCTATCAAATAAATCTCTTAAATGCCATTATCATATCAATTTCCACCAGCACCTCTTGTAACACATTCCAAGCAGTCACCACCCTCTGTAAAAAATAAGTGTTCCTCACATCTCCTTTATCTTAAGGAAGGACTTGAACTTTATTTTGCATTCCATCACAGTGAGGAATGTGCAGGAGTCACTATGGTGGATGTTCATGTTAAAATGTGTTTTTGAGCCTGTTGCTTTTAATTGCATGACTGACCTGGCCAGTGAAATTCCTCGTATGTTGCAAAACATACTTGGCGAATAAAATTTGATTCTGATTCTGATTCTCACCTTAAAACCATACTCTCTACTATTTGATATTTCCATACTGGGAGATAGATTGACTGTCTAACATATCTATGCCTCATAATTTTATATACTTCTCTATTACGTCTCCTTGCAACCTATGACTTAGCCATTTTTCATTGTCCATCTCAAGTATCAGCTGAAATTTATTCTTGACCAAGTTGCTCTTATTGCACAATAATGACCACCTCGGGTGAATGAGAATGGATAGCAGGCGAAGGTTATGATGAAACACCATTATTTTTCTACCACGTTTCAATCCGTCACGTGCTGCTGCTCAAGGGGATATTAAATTGCAAAGTAACCTGGAATGCAGTCTGCATGAAATCTATGATATCCATTGTAGTCTAGGAATGCCTTGGTATTTTGTTTATGCTGCTAGCTACCACTGGGATCAAGTTTGAGATTTCTATTTAAGGTATCATTTAACGAGATGACATAAATTTAAGAACACCCATTTAAAGCACGAGGTTGTGAGCATTTAGAGAAGGAAGGAAAGAAGGAGACATGGATATCAACTGAGCAAAATTTTAAAAAAAGGGTTGTGGGAACTCAGCAGGTCAGTCAGCACCTGTGGAGGGAATGGACAGATGGCGTTTCAGGTCAGGACCCTTCCTCAGATTGATGGAGTAGAGGGAAAATTGCTGATAGAGAGGTGAGGGGTGGGGCAAGAGCTGGCAAGTAATAGGCGGATCCAGGTAAGAAGGATCGCTCGTCAGATGCGTCAGGTGGGGGAGAGAAGTGTGGAGATAGTGACAGAGGCTGGAGGCAATAAGCAAAGACAAAGGGGTGAAAATGGTGGAGTCTGATAGGAAAACAAGGTGGGGAGTGAAACATGGAGGCAGAGAGGGGGGGGGGGGGGGGGGGGGGGGGAATGGCGAGTAGATGAGATCAGGCTGGGGTAGAAACATCGTTAGAATTTAGAAGATTGAGGGGGATCTTATAGAAACTTACAAAATTCTTAAGGGGTTGGACAGGCTAGATGCAGGAAGATTGTTCCCGATGTTGGGTAAGTCCAGAACAAGGGGTCACAGTTTAAGGATAAGGGGGAAATCTTTTGGGACCGAGATGAGGAAAACATTTTTCACAGAGTGGTGAATCTCTGGAATTCTCTGCCACAGAAGGTAGTTGAAGCCAGTTCATTGGCTATATTTAAGAGGGAGTTAGATGTGGCCCTTGTGACTAAAGGGATCAGGGGGCATGGAGAGAAGGCAGATACAGGATACTGAGTTGGATGATCAGCCATGATCATATTGAATGGCGGTGCAAGCTCGAAGGGCCAAATGGCCTATTCCTGCACCTATTTTCTATGTTTCTATATCCTCCGTTTCACTTTCCTTGACAGATTCCACAATTTGCATCCCCTTGATTTCCCCACTTACCATTTGTACCCTTCTCTCTGAGGAAGCTAATCTTACAGATCTCTACATTTCCACACAACAAAGTTTGTCTTTATCCACTTTATTTGGGAATCAGTCAAATCAATAATGTGTAAAATATACAAATTAGAGGCAAACATCCACTGATAAACAGGGTAAATCCATCTAACACGATCTAAATTTGTTTGAAAAGGTCCATGTTGAAAGCAATTTAAACATTAAATTACATGATTTGCAAAGTTGAAGCAGGATCCCAACCCTGACCAACTCTTACTGGAATGGCAATATCCAAACGTGGACCTGTTCAGGGTGGGGATCAAGCAGCTTCTGAGTAAAACTGACAAACCTGATAAAGCAAAGCAGCCCAAGAGTGGGAAACACTACAGAACTATAGATTACAACTAAAGAACTGTATTGTTCTACGTTCTACAGGTAGCCACAACATTCATTGGCACTGCTGTTAAGTCATTGAAATGAGTATGGTCAAGATGAGACTTTCATTTACATTTATTTAAAAGTTGAAGCAAGGGCTATTCCAAAGCTGTCTAATTTAACAAGGAAACTGCAAATGTTCATTTATACGGTTAGAAATGATTAATGGTAAAGGAAAATCAAGAACAGTCAACGTGTGCAGCATGTCATTCAGCATCCGAAATAAAGCAATTAACATCTCGAGTGAACCCCTTCATTTTTGTTCCAATCTAAACACAACATAACCAACATTCATTTCTAGAATATTCTTTTACTACTAATATTTGCAATTGAATATTGGGATGCATCCAAGATTTTTTGGGAGAGGAGAAACATGCTGGCAAACACGGATACAAGTGACTACTGAGAAAGCAGTGGTTACATACGTAACAAGGTCGGGTTACCCAGGTGAACAACCACACACCCGTTTTCTAACACGGTTAACAGCTAAACACTTTAGATACATGATGCCACTGGGTACACTACAATCAATGAAAATAAATAAATGTAAATCACACTCATGCCAAATGTAGACAGCAGCAAGATTGCAGAAGCCTGAATCCCCAATGCAGCTACAATCCAGTGACACTACCAACGATGCATTTACATTTTCCAGGGTAGGAAGTAGTGAAGTAAGGTTTTCAATGACGTCAGCACCAGCGGTGGATCTCACGTTAAGTATGGAGATTTATTTCTTCATCCCCCCCTTTCTATGACAAAGCAAGCACTAGGAAAAAAAGATTAGATATTAAAACACGACAAAATGTTAATGTTCGCGGTAAAGATAATCATCAAAATGTACAGAATGTCTATCAGAATTTTCAAAGGAAACCATGTGGTGGAATTCTAGCAATGGGGTGTTATTTATTTAGTGTGGACATTTCTTGTACATTCCAGGCAAATTCACTATTTAATCATCACCATTATATACTCTTTCATTAAAACCTAGTAGTTTCTACAAACTATTTAATTTGAAATCACAAAATATTTGATCTGCCCTTTTGAAGTGAAATATTGAAAATGGAAAACGTTGGAATCTTTATAACAGCCTCTGATATCTGATGCAGAAACACGGAATTATTACAACACAGGAGCTTACACTGTTGGAGTTTACACTGTTTCCCAGTATTAGAGTAGGAAGGAACTGCAGATGCTAGTTTACATCAAGGATAGAAGGAAAGCTGGAGTAGCTCAGCAGGCCAGGCAGCATCTCTGGAGAAAAGGAATAGGTGACATTTCGTGTTGCGACCCTTCTTCAGACTGAAATGTCACCTATTCCTTTTCTCCAGAGAATCTGCCTAACCCGCTGAGTTATTCCAGCTTTTTGTGTCTAACTCTATTAGTCTTGCTCTTTTCCCATAACCTTTCAAAATATTCTTGCTGAACTTTCTATTCCTCTCACTTTTGAAAGCCTTGATTGATCCTAAGCCCATCACTCACAGGCAGGGAGTTCTGGATCATCACCATTCTCGTTCTACATCCTTGTAATTTTTGCCCCAAATTTTAAATGTTCAGCTAATGGTTAATGGAGCCCATTATTCAGCCTCTACACATTGGCACCCGCCCAGAACCTGTTACATTAATTGAGACAGAACACCACAAAATTATTCAAGACAAAAAATAAAAAATCTAATTTGTTCTTCTTGCAAAATCAGATTGTTTTAAAATGGTACGCATCCTAGTTTAGTATGTTACATCTCTACGCCCGTCATCTGCGTGGAAGGAACTTTCCATAGTTTAACCAGCCATTTCCACACACATTTCAACACCGACAGTTGCAATGGTGTTACTCTAATAATAATAATAATAATAAATTTTATTTATGGGCGCCTTTCAAGAGTCTCAAGGGCACCTCTACTACAAACACAACCCATGAATTACTGCAACATAACAAAATAAGAGTAGAGGAGGACACACAGAATAATGTGTTTGAAGGAAGTGCAGATGCTGGTTTAAAACGAAGATAGATACAAAATGCTGGAGTAACTCAGCGGGACAGGCAGCATCTCTGGAGAGAAAGAATGGGTGACGATTTGGGTCGAGACCCTTTTTCAGACAGTGGGGGGCGGGGGGGAGATACATAAATAAGCAAGTATTAAGGTGTGAAAACAGGGCAATGGGAATGGAGATCAAGGAAAAAGTAGAATAGATCATTGTTAGCTGGGAGAAGCAAACAGAGATAACGTATTTTGAGCAAATAAGACTGTTGTGCGAACTGGGAAAGGGGAGGGATGGAGAGAGATGGAAAACAAGGGTTACTTGAAGTTAGAGAAGTCAATGTCAATGAGACGTCACTAAATATATTAGTTACCTTTGGAGTTTGGCGAGTGAAGTTGGAGGAATATACATTGACCACAATTACCCTGGTTGTAAAAACTCAGATTCGTGAGTCATGATCTTCCACTTACAAAACTGTGCTATTAAGAATGCACTTGAATCTGAATACTCTTCGTTAAATTGCCTACCACAGACGATAGGCTCAATGGTCTACTGTTTCCCTTGCAATCCTCCTTAGAGGCGCAACCCATTCTAGAAGACAGTTTAAACTACAATACAAAATTCACCATCCCCAACGTGAATATTAACTGAGGCTTTTCTCAAATCAGTAGGTTTTTAAATGTTCAATCTGCTGAAACAGTGGGGTGAGATAAGAGACAAAATGGACAATTTCAGCACGTCAAATTTGTCACAAGATTTCTAATCCTGAACAATTATCATTTCATCTACCGGAGACTATTCCAAATGTCACGGCAATGGTTTTAGTCCCATTCACAATCTTCTCACTGGTTTTCAGAGTTGTTTCCAACTACTTGGGTTAGTTTCAGAATGTTGAATCACAGAACTTGCTCATCCCCTTATATTGGGCATACTGAGCACTGCACAATTTTTTCCATACCCTTCAGGGACGTTAAATGTGCAGATTGTGATGCACACAACTTTCGATAAGCACAATTTTAACTGTTCACAAATGTCATACGAATGCAGCGACCAGCCAGCTTGCACTTGTTTTCAGAGATCCAGCAAAAAAATGTGGGACAAAAACCCAGGTGGATTTTGGATTAACTGTTTGAAGGAAGAATATTTATTCTCATACTAAAGTAGATACAAAGCAGCAACTTACCAGTTATAGCTTCCTGGGCAAAATACTTCACATCCATATCTTGGTCCTGACTCAGTTTCTCCAATATTGGTTTGACTTCAGTCTGTAAAGTGCTGTAATTTAAAGCAATTTTAAATCCTGTGAACATTGGAAAACCCAACAGTAGCACTCCTAAACCTCAAAATACGCTGGATATCATTGAGCTTAGAATCTGCCTTTCTCCCTCTCAGTTAACCTCCCATTTTCACAAACCTGATAAGGGCTAGGACAACTAACCAGGCAGTACAGAAGTAAACTACAACATAGCTCATTTGGGCTCATGGGTGGAAATAGAAAGACACTTGCATAGTTAATTTTAACCAGATTGAAGGGAATGGGCAGAAGTGGATACACCTCCTTCGTGTGGTAAATAGAAACTGGGGGATGCATAAATTAAAATGTAATCACAAAAGCAGTTTTATGAAAGGTATTAGCTAAAATTACCTCCTGTGGCTTTCACTACTGAAGTACAATTTGTACTTCAGTAGTGAAAGCTTCAATAGTGAAAGCTGAACAATTTGTACTTCATTGACTTAAGACCAGAGGGAGGAGCGTTAAAGGGGAACTGTGGGGTAATGTTTTCATACAGTGTTGGAATTATTATGTGGAATGTGCTGGAGGCAGAAACTGTAGCATCATTTAAGCAGCTCCTGGGCAGGTACTTGAATGAGCAGGGAATAGAGGGAAATAGTATTAATGCAGGTAAGTGGGATTAATATAGAAAGAATGATGTAGGAAGGAACTGCAGATGCTGGTTTAAAACATTTCTTCGATCCAGAGATGCTGCCTGTCCCGCCGAGTTGCTCCAGCATTCTGTATCTATCTTAATTTAGATAGATATGGTTGGCACAGGTGGGGTGAGCTGAAAGACCTGTTTCTATTCTATGCCTGCACATGGACTGAGGAACGGTTAATGGAGTTTGATGCAGATAAGTGCGGTGCATTGCATTTTGGGAAATGTAACCAGGGCAAGACCTACTCAGTGAATGGAGTGCAGGTGCAGTGTCTTGAAAATGGCGTCATAGGGTGGTCAAGCAGGCTTTCAGCACATTTGTCTTCATCAGTCAGGGTATTGAGTATATGTTAGAATGTTATGCTACAGTTGCTAACATACTCATGATCATAGATATTAAGTAAACAGACCAGTAGTTTCCTGCTTCATGTTCAGTATTTTTTAATGAAATTAATTGAGAGGTTTGGTATCTGTGAGATTGTCGGGATAAAATACAGCTATCTAAAAAGGTAGGAAGTTGAATAAATTGTTAATATGGGTGGAAACTAAAATCCAAGAATCATTGTAGGACCACCACGAAGAATAGACTAGCTAACGGATTCATTCTAGTTCATAGAAAAGCAATTAGAGACCACAGATCAGTCATCCTGTTTACTTTGAGCAGGATGCTCTAGTTCTCTTTACGATTCCCAACTAATTTAAGATAATAATTATACACAATACTTACTTAGCATCTAAAACCGGTCCTATTTTCTGCAATGATTTAGCCACATTGAAGCGTACATTTGCCACTTGATCACCTGCCATCTGTAGAACTGTTGGTAACATCTGTTTTGATGTGATATCTTGGCCACAGGCTTCGGACAACACCTGAAAATGTATAATCAGGCACATTTTTAATTTACAAGGACTGAAAAAGACCACCCACCTGATCAGTACAATGCTCACAATGCAATTTTTTTAATGCTGTACAATCAGAGGCTTTAGTCCTTATTGGGACTAACACAGGGTGGCACCGTGGCACAGCAGTAGAGCTGTTGTCTCACTACGCCAAGACCCAGTTCGATCCTGACCATGGGTGTTGGAGTTTGTGCATTCTCCCTGTGGTCACATGGGTTTTCTCCGTATTCCAAAGAGGTGCAGGTTTGGAGGTTAATTGGCTTCAGTATATTGCCTCATGTGTAGGACATAAAACTAGTGTACGGGTGATCATTGGTCGGTGTGGAATCTGTGGGCCGAATGTTCTGTTACCACACCGTATCTCAACTAAACTAAAATGAAATAAAATAAGATCATAGAGTGATACAGCATGGAAAAAGGCACCAGCACAGTCTAAACATGCTGACCAAGACACCCACCTAGGCTAGTAGCATTTCCCATATCTCTCTAGAGTTTCAAGATATAACGTGGAAACAGTACAATCAGCCAACCGTGTCCATGGCGACTATCGATCACCCTACACTAATTCTATGTTGTCACACTTTTGCATCCTACACACCAAATATTAACTGGAACCAACTTAGTGCAAAAGACGTAGACGGGGCATCATTTATTAGGCATATCCAAGAGGGTTTCCTAAAACAGAATGTGGATAGTCCAACTCAAAAAAGAAATAGGAAGTGCATGAAGGGCGAACAGGCGCCAAGAAGATGTAGGCGACATACTAAACAAGTACTTTGCATCTGTACTCACCCAGGAGAAGGAAATGGAGAACGGTAAGATCAGTGTGGAGAACACTAATATGATAATTCGGTGTGTTGAAGAATACTCTCAAACGTCTATAGCTGTACAGTAGAGTGAATATTGACAGGTTGCATAACAACCTGGTTCGGTAACTCAAACACTCATGAATGAAAATTACAAAAAGTGGTGGATGCTGCTTGGTCCACCATGGGTACTGACCTGCTGCCATCAAAGGGCATGAGGCACTGCCTCTGAAAGGTATAGAAGTCTGAAAATTGTGGGTAGAGACAATTTACATTTATATCAAGCCAATTAACCTACAAACCTGTACATCTTTGGAGTGTGGGAGGAAACCGAAGATATCGGCGAAAACCCACGTGGTCATGGGGAGAACGTACAAACACTATACAGACAGCATCCCCGGGATCAAACCCGGGTCTCTGGCACTCTAACCACGGTAAGGCAGCAACTCTACCGCTGCGCCACTGTGCCACCATTTGGGCCCGTGCGAGGTTGGGCAAACTTGAACACAAAGTGGTGGATTAACTCAGTAGGTCAGGCAGAATCTGTGGAGAACATTGAAAGGTGATGTTTCAGGTAAAGACCCTTCTTCATACTTGGATTGTGGAACAAACTCTGGAGCGTCTGAGGCAGAGTGAAAATCCGGTAGAAGTATATAAACCTACGAGGGGGTAGTTAGGGGAGTAAGTCAGAATATCTTTGTCCCAGAGTGGAAATGTCAAAGACTAGAAGACATTACTTTAAGGTGAAAGGAGATGCCGGGGAAAGTTTGTTTTTACACAGCCGGTGGTGGGAATGACGCTGCCAGGAGTGGTTCAGGCAGATACGATAGCAACATTTAAGAGACTTTTGGATAAGCATATGGATGTACAAGGAATGGAGGGATATACGTTATGTAGTCACATATGAGTTGGCATCATGCTCGACATAGACATTGTGAACTGAAGGGACTGTGATGTACTGTTCTAGGTTAAATGTATAGTAAGGATGTGGCAGCATGAAAAATAACGTGAAAGATTCACCAGGATGTTGCTTGAATGGAGGGCTTTACTTGCAAGTAGAGATTGGACTGGCTGGGTTTATTCCCACTGGAACACAGGATGCTGAGGGATAATCGCACTGAGATTTTTAAAAAGATGAATGGCAGTTTTTCTCCTAGGGTGGGGGAATCTGAAACTGGAGAACATAGGTTTAAGATGGGAGATCCACGTGGCTAGTTCATTTGCATAGTGGTTGTATTGAACGGTATCACAGTTGGTGTGGTATAAATTGGGCCAAAGGGCCCGTTTCATGCTGAAAAACTCTAATACTTTCCCTTCTCATAATTTGCCTTGGCTGCCCATTCCATACTTTTGCTACTTTCTGCACGGATTGGCATCAACACACTAATTCATTCACAAACACGATTTGGAAATAAAATTTTGCGCATGCTTCTCAAAGATGAAATCTATCTAGGATAATAGATTCATAAATCAACAAATAAGGAAATGTCTATGCTTTCCTAGAATCCGGAAACACGAGTTTCAATGTCAATGGTTCATATAATATCTAACTACGAAGTTATGTATAGTGCATTCAGAAAATATCTACATCACTTTTACCACATTTTTTTACATTACAGCCTTATTTTAAAATTCATCAATCTACGCAAATTCCCCATAATAAAAGTGAAAATAGATGTTTAGACATTTTTGTAAGGTAATTAAAAAGAAATAACTGAAATATCACATTTACATAAGTATTCAGACCCTTTGAATGCACTGTAATTTATGTATTTTGCAATTTTAAAATAATAAAATTGATCTCAGTTTTATATTTAGATCCCTATAAACATCAATTATTTTCTTTACACAAATGGCACACAGAAAAACAGGGCCGGGTGGAATGGTTCTTATGACCAGCATGTTTTAATGAAGATAATGCAACTAGAAATCAAGCTCCACGGAGAGAAAGACCAAGTAAGGCACTTCTTGGAAACAGATTACAACTTTGATTCCTTAATTGAGTCATGCTCCAAGATTGTAGACTAACAGTCTATACTTTATCATTTTGACACAACTCTACACTGGCATTGCATGAAGGGATATACTTGGATGGAATGTTAAATCGATATTTAATTTTTGCAGAATGTAAATATTCACAAAGAACAGCCAATTATTGAAAAAACGAACTTTATGAACAAATCCATGATACATTTGTTAAATTCTGCTCTTAGGACTGAGGTCTAACTATATGCTTTATTAATAATAAATATGAACTTTCAAAGTTTAAAACAGAATTATACTCACATTAATGCAGAAAAGGGTGGTCATTCTATGAAGATAGTTGGGATCACTGGCCATGGCGAGAACTTTAGGCACAATTGTAGATTCGGCCCAATCTTTGCCAAACTTCTCCACTAGTTTTGTTAAGTTGTTGGTAGCAGCCTCTCGAATGGCATAAACTGGAAGACACATTCGGAGTAAAGAAAATATCTGAAATGATAATTCTTATTACTGGATTTTCAAACTAGTAGTGGAATTCCACCTTAGTTACACACAGGTCGTCGTGCACATGGAAAGTAAAGTGCAAAATTATTAAAACTATTTTAATATATCATTAAATATTTTATCTTGCAATTAAATATTTGAAACATGCATACAAAACAGTTTATCATTGGTTTAACCAATCGCAAATGAATGAAATAACAAAATAGCCAAAGGGGGTGTACCTGATACAAGTGATCATTATTGAAACATTTTCAGTTCCAATTCTAATTGCAAGATAAAATAAACTCACATCAAAGGCCAAATACAGTCAAATCAAACGTAACATACTTTAAAACAAAATCAGTCCTTCATCATAAAATAGGCAGATTAGATTAGTTTATCTTGACGACATTGCAGTCTGATGGGCCTTCCTGTGCTGGACTTTTCTACATTGTATGTACTGTGCCAGGGGGAAAAAAATCTATATTTCATTTATCAAAAGGAAAAGAAACCCAAATACAGCTCATAAACAATAGCAACTATAAAAGATGTCTTGACTGATAGCAGAAATTCAACGAGGGCCCCCATCACATTTAAATGGACAAGTGGTTGAGAAATATTAAAATGTCTGTTAAAACAAGGTTAAATACATCTGAGTTGTCTTAGAAAAGACTTACAGCATCAATTAACTACTATGATTTGTGCAGTTGTCACCCATGTAATTTAATTGACTAGACCGTATATGCCAGCTACAAACGTATCTGAATGCACAGTGTTCTATTCGTTCAACTATCATGTTGACAGAGGTAACTGTATACCAGAGATAAATTCATGTTTACTGACATACTTACACCTAGCAAGTGGCAATTCTGAGAAAACACACGGGCATCATAGTCATAGAGCACAGAAACAATTCAGCGAAACTCATCTTTGCCAACCATTGTGCATCATCTAAGCTCGTCCCATTTCCCCACATCTCTCTAAAACTTTCCTATGGGTGGGTGTATTTGTCCACATTTCCTTTAAATTTTGTTATTGCATCATTAAAAAAAAGAGAAATGCAGGCTAAAGGCAGCTAGAGTATTGTGCAGAGTTTTGGCCACAACACAAGAATACAATGAATGCACTGCTAATGATATAGGTGATTTCTGAAGACAGAGAAAGAGTAAGTAAGTTATGATAAAAGCAAAACTTGTTCAAAATGCTAAGTCAGCCAACATCAGTGGAAAGAGAAAGACAGTTAATATTTGCGGTCATCGTAGTGGGTTCTATCAAAAACTAATCATAAAAGATTCTAAACTCGTCACTCTGTAAGGAGTACTCCAATACTGTCACAACATTTCTAAATAACTGATTGCAGAAGTGAACTGCTCTAATGTCATATTTAAATGTTAACTGTAGAGATAATAATGACATTAAAGGAACATAATAAAATGTTCAATTTCTCCTTTTAGTCAGATTGAAGCATTTTTGCTCTAAAAGTGCACAATTTTATTTTGAGTTGGCCATATAGATCTTGAACAATAGAACGTGAATGGTCTCATTATTCTTATTTTATTCAATTATTTAAAGACATATCTTAGATCATACAAAAGGTATTGGATAGCATATGGTCATTTAGACAAAAGTTCAGAGGGGAGTTGATAATCATTGAAGACAAGTTATTAAATAATATTTACAGCGTGGATCTCGTGTTAAATGTTTTATTATCATTTCACTGAAAGCAGCGATATATTGAGCAGCTGCAGTATTCAGAATGTTTTGTCATAATCTTTCACAAGATGGCAATATACTTTTTCTGTAGTTGACTAGGAAACAACCAAACATTCCAATTATCTATTGGCACCTGGTGACAAATCACATGAACTTGCCACTTCAGACAGATTAAAGCTGCATTTTCTGTTCAATTAGGTCATAGGAGGCTGCAATATCTTACTGTTGACTCTTTCAGAGGCAAGGATAGCTCCTGTAGTTGAGCTTTCCAAGACCTGACGGAGGCATTCTTCAAGCTTCGTAGAGACTATAATTCACTGGTATGATAATTACAAACTCGTGAACTTACAATTTCACAATTTTTGTGATCAAATATACAAATATTTTACTTTTTTCCAGATTGCAATATTCATCAGTAAGGAAATACTATAATAGATGTTCCAATTGTACAAAGCCTCTTGCCTCATTTCACAATGCAATGTCAAATAATAAATGCTAGTCATTGCACAATGTTAAAACAGAAGTAATACAAATAACTTCCATCAGCTCATTCTTTTCATCTACCTAAGGTTCCTGTAAGGGGCATCAGTTGCAGTACACAACTACCCATCAATTCGTGATCCGAATTACATAGAATCAAAAAACAACTGATACTAAAGTGAGCTTTATTGTAAATGTAATTCTATATATCTGTGCACAATGCTTCCAGTCCCTCAATGACCTCAAATACCACAAACCATTCTGACAAATCAACACAAAAATGCAAAAACGCAATTTTATTACTCAGCTGTATCTTGCATGTTGAGCAACTCTGACTGTGGTTTTATTCAATACATTTACTCATAAGTAATAATGCACATCCATATTTATGCCGTTTCGGGTCATTTATCACGTGCCAATGAAGAAGGGCCCATTCCCTGAGGGCACATTTAACCGATCAAACAATACAGTGGGAGAAATGAAGTTATTCTTTTCTCAGAAGTGTTTCTCATCACTTCTGGAGAAATAACTTAGTTTTCTCACAATGCTCTCCTTTGAGATTCTATATTATCTTACAAGGAGTTGCATTAATTCAACTGTATCAGTATGAATTTCTAATTTTATAATTAGTAAATTGAAAGGGTGGAGAAAAAAGATGGAAAAAATTGTTTACTGTTGGAAACAAAGCTTTTTAAAAAATATTTATAAACAGTGACATTGAAAGCTGCTGATCTGCACGTCTCCTTGTACTTGTTTACTGTTCTGAAAATTACTGATTTGTCAGACTTCTGATTTGCTGGAATTCCAGTCAGCCAGCATAGATTACTGGCAGTAACTGTAACACATCCCACAAAAGTTTGCATGTTTACTGTAAAGTATCCTAACTAAATCTTCACAGTTAGCCAACTACGAAAACATTCTTCCCATGTATGCAATTCCAACTACCAATTAATAGTGAGCAGAAGAGGCTGATGAAGAGATGCATTCAAGACTCAAGGCGCAGCTTTACATACATTAATATTGTATAGGCGAATGGTTCGAAATTTCTCACTCTATTAGGTAGACCATACATAAATCCGAAGCATTCAAATGAAATCAGAAAATAGGACTTTGGCTTATAGGAATTTGGTTAGGCCATATTTGGAGTATTGCGTGCATTTCTAGTCACTGGTTAGTATATAAAATTATGAGAGCCAGGATGGAAAAATCAATTACTAGAAGGCATACTAGAATACTAGAAGTTTTAAGGTGAGAGTGGCAAAGTTTGAAGGAGATGTGCTGGCCAAGCCCTTTCTTTTACACGGATGGCTGCCGGGGGTGGGGCTTGAGCAGATACGTTAGTGGCATTTAAAAGACTTTTGGATAGGCATATGGATATGCAGGGAAAGGAGGGATATGGGTATTCTGCAGGCACATAAGTTATAGTCTTGGCATCATGTTAGGCACAGACATTGTAGGCCAAAGGGCCAGTACTTGTGCTAAACTGTTCAACATTCTTGTATTTAAATAGATTAAAATCCATCTTCCATGGTTCTGTTCCTTTTACCAACTGCTCAATATTAACCTGCAACCCAAGACGAACCCTCACAATGAACAAGAAAAATAAACAAATTATTATGTCATCTGCAAGCTTACCAACCCTATTCCATTTGTTTGTATCCAAATTGTTAATAGAAGAATTCCAGCACAAATTCTATGGTATGCCTCTAGTATCGGTCCAATTACAAAAACAATCCCCCATCAACATCCTAATCACAAAACCAATTTTGAATCCAATTTGCAAAATTGCTATGGATCTCATAATCTCTAACTTTTATGATGAGTCTCTCATGGGGGCTTTGTCAAAGGACTTACCGAAGTCCATGAGGACAGTATCAACTACACTACATGATTAAAAAGGCACGATTAGCAAATTTGCAAATAAGTGGTATTGTAGACAGTGAGGATTGTTGTCAAAAATTGCAGCAGGATCTTGATCGTTTGGCCAGATGGGCCGAGGAATGTTTGATGGAATTTAATACAGAGTGCAGAAAAGATTTATGATGATGTTGCCAGGACACAAGGGCCTGAGCTATAGGGATAGGTTGAGCAAGCTAGGACATTATTCCTTGGAGCGCAGAAGGATGAGGGGTGATCTTTATAGAGGCATACATAATCACAAGAGGAATAGATCTGATAAATGCTGTATTTTGCCCAGAGTAAAGGGCCTGTCCCACTGTACGAGCTAATTCAAGAGCTCTCCAGAGTTTAAACTCGTGGTAAGCACGTAGAATGTATGTAGCGGGTACGTCGGAGGTCAGGACGTCTCTTAGTGGCTCGTAACGCTAACGGCAGGTACTCAGGAAACGCGGTAAGCTCGTGAAGATTTTCAACATGTTGAATAATGTCCACGAGAGCCCCAAGTACCTACGAGCAGCTATTACCGTAATTCTCCGAGTTCAAATCAGGGGAAACTTGGGAGAACTCTTGAATTAGCTCGTACAGTGGGACAGCCCCTTAAGAGAATCAAGAACCAGAGGGCAAAATTTTGTTTGGGGGGGGGGGGGGGGGGGGCTTTAATAGGGGGGGTGGTGGGTTTAATAGGATTTTTTTGCACAAACTCCCCCTGTATATTTGATTGCCCCCTCAACTGCACATCTATTCTTTGCCTATTCCTACCAAGTCCACACAGCACCAGCAAACATTCCTGCGCAGATTGGCACTGCTTTATTGTCACTTACCAAGATACAGTGAAAAACTTTTGTTTGCGCGTTATTCAGGCAAATGATGCCATACATAGGTAAACCATACCATCCATAATTTTGGTTTAGTTGTAACCCATGCAGCTTGTGCCGGTCAGAAGCTGTTGCAGTGATTCACACATTCACCCCTCTTATCTGCTATTCCTACAGTCACCAGCAGGAGGAACTGGCTAGGACTTCCTGCAATGTACAAAGATCTCTAATGCACTCTTGACCCCATAATTATATTCCTCTTTATTCCAGTTACAAAGCTGGAAATGGTTTAGCACTGCCCCTCTTTCATCATTAGTATAAATGTAGTAGTATGGAACGAGAGACATAATGTCAGAATTAAAAATCATAATTGCATTCTGTTCTGACAGGCTCGTACCATTAATCAAAAAAGATAACATGCTGGAGTGATTCAGTGTTAGGCAACATCTCTGGAGAACATGGATAGGTAATGTTTTGAGTTGGCACCCTGCAGAATGATTGTGGTGTTGGTGGAGGATGGGGGGAGGCGTGAAGAAAAGAAAACTGAAAGAGAGGAGAAGGGGTAGGTCAAAGCCTGGCAACTAGTAGGTGAACATAAATGATAGTGGGTTTGATTGGCAGACATTTGGACAAAGGTCAGAGGAGAAAAGAAAGGTGGTGTGAAACAGAAGGATTGAAGAATTGCAAGTTGTGAAGCTAGAGGAAGGAACATCGGTGGAAGGGAATGGGGTGGGAGGTGCAAGTCCAAGTGGGACACAGAGGAATGGGGGGGTGGGAATGGGAATGGGAATGGTTTTAGAGGTGCCTAAGATTTGGCCCAGGAGTGAATAGTCAGTGTGGGAACGGGAAGAGGAATGGTTAGCAACCGAGTGATCCATTACGCATTGCCGGACCATGCGCAAGTGTTTGGTGGAACAGTTGCCGAGTCTAAGCTTAGGCTTAAGGAGAAACAGCGCCTCATATTCCACTCGGGTATTTACAACCCAATGATATGAAAGTTGAATTATCCCACTTTTAGGTAACTACTACAAAACCAACCACGCCCCATTTATTCTCCCCCCCCCCCACCCTTCATTTCTTCCCCGCCCCCTCCCGTGCTCCATCTGGACTGTCCCTCTGCCCATTACTTTTCTTCCTCTAGCTTCAGAATTCGCAATCCTTCAATCCTTTTGCCTCACACCTGCTGTCTTTTCATCTCTGGTCAACGTCCAACCATCTGCTGAACATTCCTCCTCCCCCCCCCCCCCCCCCCCCCCTTCGCTCACGTGTATCCATCAATTCATTGCCAGGCTTTGTCCTGTCCCTCCTCTCTTTCATCTTTCTTTTCCCCACCATCAGCAGGGTCCCAACTCGAAATGTCACCTACCATGTTCCTTGTTTCTGCTCTTTCCGTTATTTTAGAAAGACTAATCTGCTATCTGCCTTATAGTCAAGGCAATTTTGGAACAGGAATTATAAATTAAGGTTTTACAACATAAAGAAATGGAAAAAGTCAATTCTTCAAGTGGAAAGTGCCAGAACACATGGTCTTAAGTATTCTTGTAAATTAAAAATGATTGTGGCAAAACACTTAAAAATAACCCTTAGCCTCAGAAAAGTCCATTGCACGATCCTTATATCTGTTGCCAAAATGTTAAAGAGCAAGTAAAACCAAAACTGTAAACGGGTCAGATCAATAAAATAGCTGTCTTTCAATAACACCAACTTACTTTGTTTCCCTGAGGGTTAGGATCTCGGCTCCACAAAAATCATCCAAATCATACATCTGTCGACTTTTTGCATCGACTAGACACCACAAAATATCTCCCTGCTGGTTAACATTGCCAGAGCTCAGCAAACATCGCAAGCCAAAACACGAGAGCAACAGGATCTTTTAATGTTGAAAAAAAAACTATTTTTGCAAAATTGAGAAATCAAGAACATGGAAGCTCCAGCAAACAACTAAGTACCTTTGTAACAGCAAATGTAATGGTTTATCACTCACTCACCATGATCCACCAGCCATGTCATACACAGGGAGTTCAACTTCTCGTCAAAAAACTCTACTCCCTAAACAGGTTGAAAAAAAGAATGTCAATTAAATAACCCTTTCAATCTCTTGCACAGTAATATATTTCTTCAGTGCTATCTAAAAATCTGCCAAATATTCTCATTCCACCCTTTGTAGCTTGTTTCTATAAACAGCAGTATGTTTCTCAGATATCTAATAACCTATTCCGACCCAATGGGTAGGGAGTGAAGGGGTGGGATGCGAAAGAGTGAAAAGTGTTTGAATTAACTGTATATAACTAGATCATACTGAAGCAGTAGGCTTTGCAAAATATATTCACATCTGATTTCATTTAGTTAAGGCCCTTGTATCAAGTATTTTGTATATCCTCGTGAGTTTATTGGTGCCAATATAACACCAAGACCATGGTCCAATATAAACAAAAAAACAAACTTTACAGTGTTCAGTGGTTGAATGAAAATAGTAGGAGCATTAACAACTAAGTACTACCCTACCAGGTCCAAGTACTAGCCTACCAGGTTAAATGTGCTATTTATCTTGTGCCACACTGCTAGAGTGACAGACTCGATACTTCCGACCAGCAAAGTATCTCTTCCATTATATTGCAAAATATTATTCACTTTCTTATTATGCAATTCTTTAATGGAATTAGTTTTCCCCTTTCAACAAGGATTCAATCACTGGGAATAAATTAACAATTTCCCCCATTGTTATTGCGTGCTCGCACAACTCTAGGTTATTTGGTTTTCATATCCAATCCAATTGAAAATTCCCCACCGGTGTAGCTGTATTTTCAACAATGATCTGTGCACATTGCATTTATCTGGACCATGTCACCTCCTTACATGCAATGGGAAAATCATCCCAAATTACCCTAAGTAAACATCAGGTAGAATCAACGAATATATTCAATGCATAGTTCACCACAATTACATTTTAATAACTATTGGTAAGATATAAAAACATAAAAAATAAATCACATACCAACTGTCCAGCAAGCAGAGGCATGTATTCTATTATTGCAAGGCGCACTCTCCACTTGGCATCTTCTGCTAACTCCACAATGGCTGGCAGAAGGGATTGAGATAACTGGCGAATTCCAATAACTTCATTCACGCAATCCAGATTGGAGATAATGTTCAAACGTACTTCAGGACACTAGGAAAAGAAAGGCAATTTTTTTTTTTACTAATGCACATGTGAAAAATGTTATCTCAATGGATGCTGGGAACACCCTGGGATGCTGGAATGAAAAAATACATAGTCAACAATTGCTTTCCCCCTTTCTCCTTTCTAATTAGTTCGGCGGACATTCATTAAATATCGACCTGACAAAATAAATCTAAATGCAGCTTTTTATGTATATATTATGGTTTAGATTAAACATTGTAAAATTGCTGCCGGAGAGATTTACTAACAGAATCTTTAAAAGGCAGCAAATCCAGGGTGGACTGCAGAAATAAACGGTCATGGAATCTGAATGAGTACAGTACCATGCTTAAATTGTGGCTGAGGTATGATTTTTCCTTGAAACAAGCTTTCTAAGTAAACTTCAAAATCAAAATACTGTAAACTTTGGAAATCTGGTGGTATTCGGTCACAACCACAATTTGTTCAGTAACAGAATCTAATTAATTTTGTGGATCCTACAAGAAACAAGTGCTTATGAAGAAGTTATAATAAAAGTAACATGGTTTACAGGTCTTGTTGTTTAAAACACAAACCTGGTTTTAAATGTGTAGAAAAAGCAGCATTCATTTTAAGTTACAAACGGCATAACCTATCAATGAAAGATCAATGAAGCTGGCTCATACCTTTACCTGGCAAACCTACCATTCAAAAAGAAGATATGGATATACCAGACTACAATGGGGGGGGGGGGGAGGTGACAGAAGCAGTGTCACTGACAGCATTTCTGATGTGCCTCCTAGACAAGCACTTGTATCGGTCAGGCATAAAAGACTATGAACAACTGTTGGAAGATGTGATTACAATGAATGGGTGTCCACTGTTTTATTGTGATCTTTCATCAACATTGATTTGACAACAGTTTTGAAACGATACACAGAGAAAAAAGTCTCAGCTTCCTGTGGTAAATGGTATCGTTAATCCATTAATTATTTCCATTAATTACAACTACCATGTACCAATTAAAAATTTGTGATAGTTTTATTCATGATAAAATTACCTCATCTTTGAGCTGAGCCAAGAACAGAGGAAGCAAATGTTCAACTGTACTGTCCTTGCCCAAGATGGTGGACAGACCCATAATAACAGAGGCAAGAGCAGACTTCACATGTTGATTGGTATCGGAGACAAGTTCCTGGAAAGGAATTCATAAAAATCATCAAATAAAAACTTACATGTGAAGAGTAGTGTTCTTCTTAAATGCACTGTGAGCAACAGCTCGAAACTTGAATAAATTATATGTGTACATCAACATATTAATAACCTTTGTTCGTAAAATCTAGATAAATGCCAAAGCCCAATGGTGAATTTCCAATTTTTCTATAAGCTTACAAAATTGAAAACAAAACCTAATTAAACAATGTATTGATGTTTTCCCAGAAAATATTTACGACAAGCCAAAAAAAAAGTTTGTTTGCTTCAGAAAATGTTCTGAGACACAAAATGTTTAATTGCGCCTCCTTGAGATGCAGTATTTGAAATGGGATCGCTGGAGTAAAGAGTAAATTAAACTCTATGGGGAAATGATCAGAATGGAATTATGGTCAAAGATCAGGTGAACCATGTCAACAGCAAAGCTGGTTTGAGGGAGTTTAAAGATTGATCATTCCATCTTATGTATTCAAACTCAAAAGTAAAGCAATCTAATTATGTTAAAATCCATGGTTTATACATTTCAACCAAAGTTAAAATATTGCATTTCAGAAGCTCTTTTCCCTCTTGAAATGGTTGAAGTGGAAACAAAATCTTCGGCCCATGCCAAACAAGATCCCTCACATAGCTAGTTCCACCTGCCTGCGTTTGGCTCACATTTTTCCGAACCTTTCAATAGACAATAGACAAAAGGTGCAGGAGTAGGCCATTCGGTCCTTCGAGCCAGCATCGCCATTCACTGTGATCATGAACTTACGTTGCACTCCCTCAATAGCAAGAACGTCCTTCCTCAAATTTGGAGACCAAAACTGCACACAATACTCTAGATGTGGTCTCATTAGGGCCCTGCACAACTGCAGAAGGACCTCTTGTAATGAAGGCCAACATGCCATTAGCTTTCTTCACGTGGCCAGCATGCTTACTTTCACTGTCTGATGAACAAGGACACCCAGATCTCGTTGTACTTCCCCTTTTCCTAACTTGACACCATTCAGATAATAATCTGCCTTCCTGTTGTTGCCACCAAAGTGGATAACCTCACATTTATCCACATTAAACTGCATCTGTCATGCATCTGACCACTCACCCAACCTGTCCAAGTCACCCTGCATCCTCATAGCATCCTCCTCACAGTTCACACTGCCACCCAACTTTGTGTCGCCTGCAAATTTGCTAAAGTTAAGTGTAATCCCTCTTTTAATGTTTTTAAAGATTTTTAATCTTTTAATTCCCACCTCAGCTAGCCCCATTTGCCTGCGTTTGGCCTTTCTCTCAAAAATGGAAATGAACCACCACGTTACACTCCAAAATTGGACATATTTTATATAATTATTTAGAATATTCAGAGCAACTTTGCATCATTATCTGTGCATGAAAACTCATTATAGTAGCTTTCTGAACTGTTCTAGTTTGATGATCATGGTCCAGGATTTGGGATTGCAATCACAGAAAAACTGACTACTTAAATACTGCATCCATAAATGCATAGTTGGGTGACAAAATCTCCCTGGGTTGTGTGTGTAGGAGGCGGAGGAGGCATTTTGCAACATTCACAATTCTAATCAACACAGAAACAGTGATTTAGCTTTGTTGATTATAGTTAAACACTACTGAAAATGTTATTGATTTAATGTGAATTTTCACACAACGCTCAAGTATTACTTGAAAATTTTTGATTTTCCCAATCCTGAAGAAGTAATTTAAAAAAGCAATATTGATCTGGCCAAGACCATGATGAAAGATCCAGGGATATTTGTTACTTAGTTTCTTTAAAAGTTTGACATTTCAGTTTGTATCAAAACAATGTGTTTAGAGTAAAATGTTCATTATGAACGAAGACCTATTCTGTGGTGTGGTGTGAGAATTCTTCAGTCTAATTCATTCATTATGCTTGATGCTACACTTATCCCTTTGAGTGACTCCAGAACGAAAGTTACAGTAGATCAAGAGAAACAGATACTGCTAAATAACATGTTAGTCTTGTCCAAGATGGCTGTCGGAAGGGAAGTGGAGTTAGCTGCCGCTGCTCTCTTCATTGTTGTATTGATTTTTTGATTTTGTGTCTTTTTTTCTATCTTTAATTTGTGATTGAACTTTTGTAAGGTCCCTTGTAACTTTTGTAAGTGTCCTTTTGAAAGGCGCCCGAAAATAAAATGTATTATTATTATTAAATAGTTGCATATTAATTTCCCTCAATTTAATGGCAAGATGTGCCTTTTTATTAAACACAAAATCAAGCTAATGTGGTAATGTGCCTTCAGAAGTTAATCATTTTAATTAGACGTTATAATATTGAGATTGTCCAGTTACATGCAGATCGCTGTCATAATTCAAAAGGCACCTACCTGAAGGACACCCTCACCATACTTAAGTACAGCCCATGCATACAATCAAACCTTTAGGAGACCAGCAAGATGGATTTGCCATTGCTGCAGGCATCATCTGCTGTATGGCAACTTAGTTAGCTGCTGCATTTCCTGCTACAGAACTGTTTGGATTAAGAATAGTACACCAGAAAGGAACTTTGTGGTAACTCGTGGTTGACCTATACAATTAACCATGATTTCCAATCCACCCCAGAAATGAAGGAACGTTTTTTTTTCTAAAGCGAATAAAGTCAATTGCTACATCAATTTAATTATATAATAAACCAAGAGTTAGACTTGATGGCCGAATGGCCTAATTCTGCTCCTTATTCACTTATGAACATGAGAATGTGAATGAACAAGAGAATGTTACCTTAACATATGGCAAGATGTGATTCATTATGACAGTCTCTCTGCAATCCACTGGCAAGTTTTCACAGAAATCTACAGAATGAAGTATGTTAAAAAGTTGTTATATTTTAAATATAATTATTATATTTTAACAGACTAAGCAAATTTGCACAATTGAAAAATGTCTGTATACCTATTTGAATATCTTTCCAGAAGATGGTAGCAAGAAAACATATTTTGAAATACTATTTAAAATAGCACAAGGCTCGCATCTAAAGCATAAATATCATGATCATTTAAAGAAAGTGTCAAAGTGCCATATACTCTTGAGCAGTGGCAAATAATCCAAATGAACTTGGATAGCCGCTTGGCACCAATGAAGGCAAGATGCCAGCTACTGCACGAGAGACGATTGCCAAAGCATGTTGGCAGATATCACAATATTTGAAACATTTGCCTTATGGAGATAGTCCTGATGGAGCGATGCCTGATAGGCCTGATGTAGCGATGCTTTACTAGCATTGGCTTCATTTCCACAGTGCTTCCACAGGTGAGGTGCTTTGCTGAAGATCTTTCCTTTGAAGACCAGCCACTACCGAGATGTCATGAAACAAAGGTGGCTATTGTCTGACAATGAGTTTCCATTTACTACAATGGATTTCTACAAAGCTAGCCTAATAATCAGGTCAGGACACCAATGCAAAAGTGCCACCTGGCAGTACTCTCATTATTAATCTTATTTGGTGCTATATTGAAACCAAGATGGTGAAGACAAAAAAAAATAAAGGAAATTTCAAACTTACCTTTAACTTTATTTGCTCCAGCTGCACGAACTTCAGCCTCACAATCCTTCAACAGGTTTTGGAAAGCTGGAACCAGATCATTTTCTGTAATTTCTGGACCCACAGCTTTCTGAAGCTTTAAGAGAAATGAAATGAGTAACAAAGTAAAAGCAGTTTGCTCACAGAGAATCAGTGCCAGTGGTCTATGTAATAAAAAGCACATAAACAGTGCTAACACAAACCAGTTCCTGTTTTTGGTTTTAAATTATTTCAAATTAGGTTATATGTGGACAGATACTTTAGACGTGTGCAATATTAGAAAGCATCGCAGGTTACAGATCTATCATTGGCAACAATCACAGAAAATTATCAAAGAAATACTAAAATCTATATCAATTTAAATGCAATTATTTTTCCAATCGTGGTATGGTACTAATTTCACAAGTGTTCTCGTGATTTTATATAGAACTTGGACCTTGTGTTCAAAGAGTTTAGTCATAGATTTACTCAATGTGTTTTGATTATTATTAAATCTGTGTCCTTTGACAGGATTTTTGAAATTTAAAATACTAATGGATTTAATCTGCCATAATTTTTAGTTACAGTATGACTTTTTATATCTTTGCATTTTTTAAGCAGCAAGATAAAGCAGGAAGTCGGGCCGATTTTTTAAAAAAAAATCGTATTTTACAAAGCAAATCGGTACATCCGTATTCTTATCGCATTTCCGTACAAAATACAGAAAATCCATACAACTTGACAGCTCTGCATATCCCTTGATTCCAGTAGCCCCTAAAGATCTATCCACGTACCCTTCCAAATGTCTTTTAAATGTTATTATAGTACCTCTTTTGATAAAATCGGAAAGAGTGCTGCTGGAATAGTCCAGTAAAACAATGAAAAGACTATCATTTAATTTTAAAATATAGATGCACAATGTCACCACCCCAGAAAATTGCACTTTGTGCTTAGATCAATAATCCATTCATACAAGCACAGTACATACTTCAGAAAATTTGTCTGCCACCATGTAGCGAACACGCCATGATTTGTCCTCCACAGCTTGCCGTAGAGTAGGCATCACTAAAGCTTCCAGATCTTCCTGGGGCAGTAGCTGTGCTATGCTCACACATGCTTCGACCGCCAACAACCTCACTGAATCCTGCAGAAACATTTTCAGACAAAGTTCACGATGGTTCTTCATTAAAAGCTGAATGAGTACAATATTAACTCCTGCATGGACATTTCCCATCAGGCTTGGAGCCTTTTACCTTATTGACAATAGGGGCATCTTCTGTAACCACATACCTGTTCATCAGAAGCCAAGGAAGTGAAGAGAGGTATAATGTCACTTTTTAAAAACTCCAGCTCCAGAACCTTGGCAAATTCACCCAACTTTGAGGCTGCAGCTCGGCGGACCATTGGTGTGTCATCTGAACACAGGCTACGGAAATGCCTACAGAGAAGATCATGTCAATAATGGTTTATAGCTGTGTCTATAAAAGTGATCCAAAAGTGCTAGTATGAAGCAATTTATTATTCTAACAAACATGCATACTAGCTATCTCCAAAATGTTTTATGATACTCTGTAATATAATGTAGTTCCTGTAGGACTGGAAGCTTAAATTACTTCAGGCTAAATTTTAAAAAGTGATACTTGACAAGTGAGGAGGTAGAGGAGCAGCAGCAGAAAGGCAGTATAATATATTGCTAAATATAATAGCAATATAATATATTGCTACAACACATAAATGCATGTGGTGCAAGTCAGTATGATTGGCCATGCACTGCACAAGCTCAGAGGTACCAGACCCGGGCAGACGAAACAACCTGCTTCTGTCCTATAAAACCCCCAAGTTTCTAAATAAGCTTCCTTTTGAACAAGTGACTTCTCTGTATGCCACATTGATACAAAAGATTTATCTATATCAGTAAGTTTGTCAAAGCATGACTCTCTGTATAAAAACAATACAAGGCTACCTCAATCGCACAGCTTAGAAAACCAAGTGTAGAGGCTCATTTAGAACCATGTACGTTTAGTCTATTGTCCCTTTTGGCCCACAAAACCTCAAATTCACGCGGCATTAAACAAAATTGCTGCGGTTTCTGTTGGTAATTCCCAAAAAGCTTGTACCCATTCAATTAACACAAAGCCATGCTCACCAAATGGAAATATCCACCTCTCATCTCCATTAATTACCAATAATATTGAAAATGTTCCCAAACAATCTATTCAGATTTGGCACGATCTTTTAACATTTCTTGCTAATTTTTAATCTATTAACATCATAAACCTTTGCAGCAGTCAAAGTGAAACATATACTTACTGCCGCAGCTCCGCTTTTACAGAGCTGGATACCCGAGGGTAGCACACACTGAAAAGGCCGCATGCTGAAGTTCTGGATGTGAACCAGTCACCACAAGCCAAGCGCTTAACTAGTGGTACGAAGTGAACTTCCAAGTCTGCAGGAGAATGCTCATGAGAGATTGCTCGCAGCGAATCAACAGCCTTATCTCGTACGACCGTTTCTTCCACGGTGGCAAGACTCTCTAAGGGAGGCTGGAAAATGGGAAATAATTAAAATGAAATGAATGCCATGAATTCTTTCAATCTACATTAAAAAAAATAACGATTTAAAAATAATTTTTGTTTAAGAAGAGCTCGAGAAAACTCCTGGGAATTAGGAATAAAAGAAAATGCGAGAGAATATGAAAAGGCAAATAATATTTGGATGTACAAGAAAACAATGCCAGTAAGTCCACAACTCCCTGAAAGTGGCAACATCAGTAGATAGAATGTTTAAGAAGGAACTACAGATGCTGGAAAAATTGAAGGTAGATAAAAATGCGGGCGAAACTCAGCGTGTGAGGCTGCATCAATGGAGCGAAGGAATAGGTGACATTTCAGGTTGAGACCCTTCTTCAGACTGATGTCGGGGTCGGGGGGGGGGGGGGGGGGGGGGGGGGGGGGGGAGAGAGAAAGAAAGGAAGATGCGGAGACAGTGGGAGAGCAAGGAGGGGAGGGGAAAGAGGGAGAAAGCAAGGACTACCTGAAATTGGAGAAGTCAATGTTCATACCTCTGGGGTGCAAACTACCAAGAGAAATATGAGGTGCTGCTCCTCCATTTTATGGTGGGACTCACTCTGGCCACGTAGGAGACCCAGGACTGAAAGGTCGGATTAGGAATTGGAGGGGGAGTTGAAGTGCTGAGCCACTGGGAGATCAGGTAAATTTGTACTCAGGTCCGAACAGCGTAATAGTGCAGTAAGACATCAATAAAGTGCAGTAAAGACATCAATAATTCCTAACTTACATAAAAACCTTCCACAATAAAATCTAAATAATAATGAGCCTATGCATAAATAGTAAAAAGTAAAAAAGCTGCATGGTTAAAAGACAGCATTGTCCTAGTATGAAAATATCAAAACCTGGAGAACATAGCTTTAAGGTGAGATGGGCAAAGTTGAATGGAGATGGGCGGGGCAAGATTTTTTTTAAACTGGGTGTCTGGAATATGCTGCCAGGAGTAGTGGTGGAGGCAGATGCCATAGTGGTGGTTAAGAGGTTTTTAGATAGGCACATGGATATGCAAGGAATGGAGGGATATGAATCATGTGTAGACAGATGAGATTAGTTTATCTTGCCATCATGTTAAGCACAGACATTATGGACCAAAGGGACTATTCCTGTGCCGTGCTGCATTCTATACTGCGTGGTGCTTTATACATGCAAGTTTATTCCTACCAGCAAACAGTGAACATATTCTGGTCCACCAACAAGAACGGTGAAGCTTCCCAGTTGTTCTGCCAAAGCCAACAGCACTTCATCTTCATCATAAATGGTATCTGCATTAAGACAAGAAACCAGTGACAGTCAGTTCCAAAAGACAGGTCAAAATAGAACCAATCACAATTGTGGCTTTGTACATACCAGTCAAAAATGGAAGGAGCTCACTGCGGGTACGTTCAACTCCTAAAGCCAAGGCAATCGTTGACAGTTTTTTTATACTGTTCAGACGTAACTGGGGAAGGAAAATCATGATTTGTGAATGCAGCTACTACTAGTCAAGAACAGTTTCAAAGAAATAATTTTATTTAAATCACACAAAAGGAGATAAAGATGTCATAAGGAAAACTTTATATATTAACGATTTAGACGAGGGAATTAAATGTAACATCTCTAAGTTTGCGGATGACACAAAGCTGGGTGGTAGTGTGAGCTGCGAGGAGGATGCTATGAAGCTGCAGGGTGACTTGGATAGGTTGGGTGAGTGGGCAGAAGTATGGCAGATGCAGTATAATGTGGATAAATGTGAGGTTACCCACTTTGGTGGCAAGATCAGGGTCAAATTATTATCTGAATGGTGTCAGATTTGGAGAAGAGGAGGTGCAACGAGAACTGGGTATGCTTGTACACGAGTCACTGACAGTAAGCATGCAGGTACAGCAGGTAGTGAAGAAAGCCAATGGCAATGGCATCTTCTCCGCCCTGGCTGTAAGCCTGGGCCGCCACTGCAACGGGCCGGTGTCCCGTCAATCCAGGGCTGTCGATTAACCCGGCGGGACAGGCAGAGTCAAGCTGGAGTTAGCGCTTCTTCTCCGCGCTGGCTGTAAGCCTGGGCCACCACTGCAACGGGCCGGTGTCCCATCAGTCCAGAATCACCCTGGACATCTCCGACCGACCCGAAAGGGAAGGGACACCCAGGTCGTCCTACTAGTTCCACTGGTCGCATCCTTGTATCCCTCTTGTTATCACACCTTCCCCGGCCAACAATGGGTTATTATGGGCTCCACCCTTCCCAAGGTCATCTGTTGCCGACCCCGATTTATTCTGGCCTTTTCTTACCTCCAGTTTATTCCCCCACCCCCTCCTCAACTTTCAGTCTGAAGAAGGGTTCCAACCCGAAACGTCACCTATTCTTTTTCTTCAGAGATGCAGCCTGACCTTCTGTGTTACACCAATATTTTGTATCTACCATCTCCTCTTCTTTGAATAAACCTTAATTACCTCAGAACCACTGCAACATCTTCAACATCAATTTCTCCCACATCCACTAAACACAGTAACAGCTAAACAATAGGAAGCGACAGCCACTGAATCTTTCACGCCTATTCTGCCCTACATTTGCGGTCGATTATCTACATATTTCTTCTCTACCATAGCCCCGATGTAATTATATCTAAAATTTTCTATCCTTACAATTTTTTCAATGCCTTCTGAACCTCATAATCATTGGGGGTTTTTAATTCAGAGGGTAGTGTGTGCCTGGAATGCACTGCCAGGGGTGGTGTGGAGGGAGGTATGATAAGTTGTAGCAAGGAACTGCAGATGCTGGTGTATACTGAAGACATACACAGTGCTGGAGTAACTCAGCAGGTCAGCATCTCTGGCACAAAAAAAAGGATGGGTGACATTTCGAGTCGGGATCATTCTTCAGGCCGTATAAACGTATGAATACACTCATAGGTGTGCAGGGAATGGAGGGATATGGATAATATGTAGGCAGATGTTGGTCTTGTCATCGTGTTTGGCAAAGATATTTAGGGACAATAGGCCTGTTCCTGTGCTCTTCTGCATGTGATCATTTATCTCCTTTCAAACATGTTAGGACGACCAGCACCAACTTGACAGTAACACAGTCTGTCATCAAGCCAACCTGTGGACACGCCTTGTCCTAATCCATAATTATTTTAAAGCTAATAAAACGGTTGGTGCCACAGTGCTCGCTCACTGGCACTTCAGTCACCTGCCCTGCAAATTACCCAATGAGGTGGTTGCTTTTGCCTTCTCCCTTGTAGGACCCTCTACATACTGTGTGTAATTGAGGGGGGATCTTAGAGAAACTTACAAAATTCTTAAGGGGTTGGACAGGCTAGATGCAGGAAGATTGTTCCCGATGTTGGGGAAGTCCAGAACAAGGGGTCACAGTTTAAGGATAAGGGGGAAATCCTTTAAGACCGAGATGAGAAAAACATTTTTCACACAGAGAGTGGTGAATCTGTGGAACTCTCTGCCACAGAGGGTAGTTGAGGCCAGTTCATTGGCTATATTTAAGAGGGAGTTAGATGTGGCCCTTGTGGCTGAAGGGATCAGGTGGTATGGAGAGAAGGCAGGTACAGGATACTGAGTTGGATGATCAGCCATGGTCATATTGAATGGCGGTGCAGGCTCGAAGGGCCGAATGGCCTACTCCTGCACCTATTTTCTATGTTTCTAATATGATTTTCTTGTTTGATTACACAATATCCAGTGTCTGGTGTGTGTTGTAGTTTGTTAATTAGCCCCAGGCTCGGCGACCGTCCCCAGGCGCCAGGTTTATCTCCTGCGACGGACATTTCATCCGCCTGAAGCCTTCATCTCCCCCCACGGCCGCCGTGTGATGATGGGCGGGCGGGCGGGGCATGGAGGCCGGGGACGGCGGGGCCTCGGGACCGGAGCAGCGAGGCCCGAGGCCGGGGACGGCGGGGCCTGAATCCCCGGGACCGGGGCGTCCGGCATCCCTCCCCTCCTTCTCTCCCCGTCCCTCCCTCGCCGCCCACCTGCACGTCCTCGTTGCGCAGCTCGTCGATGAGCACGGCGATGGGGTAGAGGGAGTCGTCACCGTCCGCCACCTCTGCCGCCGCCATCTTAGCGCCCACTGCCTGCCGGTGTACGGGGTGTCCCGGGGCCTGCAGCACGGGCCCCGTCCACGCGCCTGCGCACCGATCATTGGAGTGGCGCCACCCTTGCTGCGGTCACGTGACCGCGGGTCCATTCAGGTGAGGATTGATACAAAGCAAAGATACTGGAGGAGCTTTGCTACAGAGCAAAGATCTTAGACAATGTTTCTTATTTACAATGTTTCTGATTTAATGTCCCTTGTCTAGTCTGAAATAAAGTTCATTATTGGTTTAGAAGAAATATAATTGTGTGTGTTATATACATTTATATAATTTTCATGTATATGTGTTTATAAACATTTTATTCCTTAACAAGAATCAACAGAATTATGAACTAATTGAATTATGAATCTAACCCTATAATCACGCACAAAAAGTCCCCCCTGTCAATCACCCTGCGAGTCGGGTCGATTCCGGTTACTCCAAAATCAACTCAAACACTGCTTGTGAGCCATTTAAAAAGAAATGATTTTAAAAACATTAAAAAAGACAATTACCAGAATCAAATTTTATTCTTGACAAGAAGTTTGAACTGACAGATTTATGAATCTGACCCACACAAACTGTTGCCCCGCAACATTGATTACAGTGCGAGTCGGGTCGGGTTAGGTAGGCTCAGGTTGCTAAAATGGGCGTGGAAAATGCCCATGATCCCCTCCATAGCGTACTACACGTCAGTCCATTGCATTTAGCAGGAGTAGCCTATCTTGCTCCGCTATAAGATCTTTGCTACAGAGTGCTGGAGTAATTCCACACACTGCATCTCTGGAGAGAAGCAAAGGTGACTTGGAGTTAGAGAAATCAATATTTATACCCCTACTTTCCCTCTCTCTAACATCCACCCAGTGAGGAGGTGCCTGGTGAACTCACTGTGGTGGATGTTAAATTTGTGGTTATTGTGTGTTTTTGTCATTTTTATTATATGTATGACTGCAAGGCAACGAAATTTCGTTCAGACCAAAAGGTCTGAATGACAATAAAGGCTACTTTACTTTACTTTTTACTCTCTCCATTCCTCCCCACCCTAGTTCGACTGGTTTCACAGTCCTCCTGATTAATTTTACTGATTGTATGCCTCCTTGTTATCTCCCCCCTCAGCCATTGTACATTTCCTTGAGCCTCTTCTTCTTTGATCTGTTCTTTTTACACCTTACTCTTCCATATCTCTCGTCTCCCTCTCTCCTGACTCTCAGTCTGAAGAAGGGTCTCCACCCAAAACCTCACCGTTCCTTCTTTCCAGTGATGCTGCCTGTCCCACTGAGTTACTCCAGCAGTTTGTGTCTTTGGTGTAGACCAGCATCTACAGTTCCTTCCTACCCATTGAAGTGAGGAGCAGATACAGCGAGTCGGGCAGCGTGTGTGTGTGTCCAGAACATCTGAGAAACAGGCCCTCGGCCCATAACGTCTGTGCAAAACATGATGCCAAGACCACCTCTTATCCTCCTGCACATAACCTGTACCCCTCCATTCCCTGCATATCCATGTGCCTATCCCATAGAGTTTGTATGTTCTCCCTGTCACTGCATGGGTTTTCTCCAAGTGCTCCGGTTTCCCCCCACACTCCAAAGACGTACAGGTTTGTAGGTTAATTGGCGTCAGTAAAAATTATAAATTGTCCCTCTTGTGTACGATAGTGCTAGTGTACGTGGCGGCCATTGGTCGGCGCGGACTCGGTGGGCCAATCGGCCTGTTTCCCCGCTGTAACTCTATCTCTAAAGTAAAGATTGAATTTTCGAGTTGAGACCCTGTGTCAGCAGGCTCCAGATTCTAGCATCTGCAGTCTCTAGTCTCCTTAGTGTTGACAACCATCACATCCAATCTACCCTGCACCAAACACCCACCGAAACCTCGCAAACAGCAAAGAAACGTTGGACGTTGAGTGAGAGAGAGGACGTCAGAAGTCTTCAGAACTTCTGATGCCCTGTGGAAAAGATCAACATCTTCAGAACGGGTATGAAGGCAGAAAAGAAAAATTACAAAATTCATTTTAATGTCTATCTTCAAGGCGGAGATTTACAAATTCTTGATTAGTATGGGTGTCAGGGGTTATGCAGGAGGATGGGGTTAAGAGGGAAAGATAGATCAGTCATGATTGAATGGCAGAGTAGATGATGGGCTGAATGGCCTAATTCTGCTGCTAGAACTTACGAACTATCAATACTATTAATAGCTGAAAGATTTAATGAAAGATCAAGGTTACTATGGCAACCACATTAATTGCGTTGATGACATGAGCAGTAATTGCAGCAAACAGCAGGGCGGGCAGCATCTGTGGAGGGAGAAATAGAGGCAGCATCACAGGTGGAAGACCCTTGGTCACAACTTTGCAAGTGTGAAAATACCAGGGAGAACTCTCCTGTTCTTCTGACAATCAGATACCAGTGGAAGCCCACTGCTCCCCCTCTGACTTCTTGCGTATGGCGTGCACAGTCTAAAGTTGTAGGACAACTTGCTCTATTTGATCTTATTTGATTGTGCACGCCAGGTTGATTGTATTCATCGGACAACATGGAGGTTGCAATCTTTCACCCCCTCCACCTCTGTGATGTTAACTGTGGAGGCTTTCGTTTCCCTGCGACCCTCCCCCTCCTGGGAGGGGATAGGGTTTTGTGCAGCTCACTGCAAGGCAATGGTGTTCGCTACAGACCCTCTGCTGGCCTACAGATGGCCACACCGTTAGCAACTTTATTCAACTGAAACCCGTGCAGCTCCTGTTCCGCAGAATTCCTCTAATCCCATTGTGAACAGTCTCCATGGCAACCGGAATCCGGGAATCAGAGGGTGCAGTTCGGGGCCGCTGCAGAGAGGGCCGATCACAGGGAGGTGACACCAGTGGGCTGGGGCTTTTAGGTCCTTCCACCCAGCAGCAGACAACACAGACTCTTCCATTTTTAATAAAGCTGATTCAACATCAAAATCTATGTTGCTATTAATAGACAGGGACCAGTGGGGGGATGAATCCCTCATCAAACCCATCGTCACAGCCAGTGAGCCTCCGCTACTGCCAGCTCACACATTACACTACCCTCACGCATCTTACTCACACCAAGTCTCTGACCCCCCCACTCCCCCCAAGTGTAATGTGGTATTTTATACACCGCATAGATGCACAGCTGTGTATACACACAAAGTGCTGGAGTAACTCAACAGGCCAGGCAGCATCTCTGGAGAACATGGACAGGTCGGGATCTTCTTTAAACTGTGCATATATACTCTATCTACACACACATATACGCACACAGATATATGTACATATACATATATACATAGATACTTACACAGCTGTACATATACACCACTGGTTACGGAAATGGGGTTGAAAATTACCCATGAATCTGCCCATGAACCTACTGCATCTTTTTCGTCCAGTGATCTATCTTGCTTGCTATAGGATCTTTGGACAGCGCTGCTGATAGTGCAGCCCTTCCCCAGTACTGCACTGGTTCTTGATGTAGGGCTGTGGACTCTGCTGTGGGCCTGAACTGGAACGGGCCAATCTTCAGTCGACATTACATCGCTAAGTCACAGTGGGACTGATGCTCCCCTGAAGCTTCCTACTAAATGAATTGAATGAATATTAGGTAAAAGGAAAGAGATTGAAGATGGGCACAAAAAGCTGGAGTAACTCAGCGGGTCAGACGGCATCTCTGGAGAGAGTGTGGGGGGACAGCGGTGAGGGAGGTGGGGGGGGTGGGGTATTTGTAACTTAGTAAGCGCCCTTTATATGGGCAAACTATTTGCAGGCAAAGAATTTCACCTGTGACAATAAAGTATTCCATTCAAGAGAAGGAATGGGAGGGAGTGGGAGAGGATGGGAGAGAAAGGAACCCATCCCTTCTCTCCAGAGATGCTGCCTGTCCCGCCGAGTTACTCCAGCTTCTTGCGTCCATCTTCACTCTCTTTTTACTTAATATTTATTCAATTAAACCAGCATCTGCAGTTCCTTCCCACACAAGTGTAAGTGAAATGACGCAACCTGAGCTTTTGTGAAGCCTTAATGACTCGTTAGTTTTTATCTTCAAAGGTCTGGTGTGTACAGAAGGTTAAATCCCAGCCATGCCCATCTCCAGCAACGCTTTTCACTGTATTTTCATGGGGAGTGGGATTTGAACCATTGTCTTCTGACTGGGCTGGAAGCTGAAAGCACTGCCCACTGACTGGTCTGGGCTGGATATCCATTGTCCACACCAGCAAACCAGGCAAACACCAGGCCCCGTGATTCTTCATCAGTGCCACATTTTGTGTATCAATGTAGAAGTGGAACAAAAAATGGTGAATTGTTCAACGACTGATTGAAGGTAGGTTCTGCATTGTTGACAGGTAGTTCAATCTGCGTCAGTAAAGCTCAACGGCCAGTGACTCTGTGGGTCATTCCTTACTGTATCCAGAGTGAGGTCCCAGTGTGTGAATCCCTCAGGCACATCCTCAACGTGAAGAGAGACACAAAGTGCTGGAGTAACTCGGCGGGTCAGACAGCTTCTCTGAAGCAGATGGACAGCTGATGTTTTCGGGTCGGCACTCTTCTTCACCCCTTCCACAGCAAGAAGTGGCGGCGTTCTGGATGACAGCGGGCTGTAACTGTCCACATTATACCATCCTGTGTCCTATCCAATCACAATAACCTGTGTGATATGTAGGTGTACGGTTGGATGGACGGTAGGTTTATGGTGAAGGGGGAAAGATTTACAGGAATCTGAGGGGTACATTTCTCACACAAAGGGTGGTGGGTGTATGAAGTGAGCTGCCAGAGCAGGTAGTTGAGGCCGGGACTATCACAGTGTTTGAAAAACAATTAGACAGGTACATGGATAGGACAAGTTTAGAGGGAAGTGTGCTAAACGCAGACACGTGTGACTAGTGTAGATGGGACATGTTTGTCGGGTTTGGTTGGTTGGGCCGAAGGGCCCGTTTCCACACTATGGTCCCCAAATTTCATACTTTGGTTTTTTGACCAACCATCTTGGACACCATATTTCTGGAGATCACGAGGCTTCACTGTGGCCCTTGTCATTGTCCTCACGTCAGAGAGAAAAGATAGACACAAAATATTGGAGTAATTCAGCGGGACAGGCAGCGTCTCTGGAGAGAAGGAATGGGTCGAGACCCTTCAGCGAAGTTACTCTAACATTTTGCGTCTATCTTCAGTGTAAATCAGCACCTGTAGTTCCAGCCTGCACACTCAGAGCTAGAACATCCTGATGTTTCTTTCAGGAGGCATCAGTATGGTTCTGGATTGCCCTTCTCAATCCTGTGATTGCTACGATTCCTACTTCAGTTAAACAGGGAGCTGCACACAAAGGGTTAAAGTGACTTTCCTTGTTCCAAGGAAGAAATTCATCGTTAGCTGAACATATGTCCCTGATGTAGGTGAATGCAGGCTCTTTTTAATGAGAGTAGTGACTGATCTTATTAGTCAACTTCATAACACCATGAAAATGCATATTAATATTTTCTCGCCATGGGAGCACGGATTATACATTCATTACATCAGAGGGTGCTTACTGAGAGAGTCTTATCTCCAAGGTGTCACCATGTGCGTCACTCTCGCTGTATTAAACATTGTCAGCAGACCATGAATTATTCAAGTTAATCAAAGAGCTAACAGATATGATGGCTCACAGATGGGCAGCAGTCAGCTCCTGCTGTGAGCAGAGACGATGTTACTGCTCCCCTTCAGACAGCAGGAGGGGCTGCACATCCAGCAAAACAGGTGCCCTCTGCCCAGTGACCCGGGCACAGGCTGTTGACAAGGTGGATGTTAGGTGTAGGAAGGAACTGCAGATACTGTTACACCAAAGTCAGACACAAATGCTGGAGTAACTCAGCGGGACAGGCAGTATCTCTGGAGAGAAGGAATTGGTGACGTTTCAGGTCATCTTCAGGTGGATGTTAGCTTCCTTTTGACTGGAACACAAAATGATATCCCATAATCACTTTAGACTTTAGCATGTAGAGATACAGTGCTGAAACAGGCCCTTCGGCCCACCGACCAGTGTTTACCATACACTAGCACTATCCTACACACTAGGAACAATTTTAATTTTTACTGAAGCCAACTTGCAAACCTGTAAGTCTTTGGAGTGTGGGAGGAAACCAGAGCACCTGGAGAAAACCTATGCAGGTCACAGGGAGAACGTACAAACTCCGTATAGACAGCACCCGTGGTCAGGATCATTCCCGTTTCTCTGTCGCTGTACGGCAGCAACTCTTACTCTGTGCCACCGGAATGCTGCCCTGAGTCACGTTGTGCAATCAACGTTACACACTTTATTTTAAATGCCTGAGTTAAGGGCCTGTCCCACTTAGGCGATTTTTTTCGGCGACTGCCGGCGACAGTCACAGTCGAAACACCAAAAGTAAAACACAAAATGCTGGAGTAACTCAGCGGGTCTGGCATTTTGTGTCTATCTACAGTCAGTGATGTGCATTGACGGTTCCCAAGGGGCTGTGTATGTGAGCAGGATCCTGGCAAATGGTTTCCCGTCAAAGTCACAGCATGCCTCATCAAAGAACTCTCCAACAAGCCCCAGCGCTGGGCTTGGCAGCTCTCCCAGTGGAGTTGGGGAGCTGGGCTCTCCCTGTCACACCCTCCGTGCACAGTCGAGGTTTCAGTCCTCTGCGCACTCCCTCGGCGTTGCAAGGGACCACCCCACTCCTGTTACACTGCACGTTTGCCAGAAAGATCTGGAAAGGCATGCAGTGGTCCTTGCTGTGGTTTGTCCCTAACCCAGGACTTACTGCTTTACCTGTGTGGGGATCAGCACTGGCCAGCACATTCTCACCACTAGGCCAGGCTGTGTCCGAACTTCTCAAACGCAATTGCTGGTGGAATATTCGGGCCATTGTAAATATTGTGTGAATGCATTGCACTTCATACTTTAGACTTTTAGACTTTAGAGATACAGCGTGGAAAGAAGCCCTTTGGCTCACCGAGTCTACGCCGACCAGCGATCAACCCCATACACTAACCCACAATCACAAGGGATAATTTTACATCTTACCAAAGCCAACTAACCTATAAATCTGGACGTCTTAGAATGTGGGTGGAAACCAGAGCACCCAGAGAAAACCCATGCGGTCACTGGGAGAATGTACAAACTCCATCCAGACAGCACCCGTAGTCAGAATTGAACCTGGGTCTCTGGTGCTGTAACCTGGGTCTCTCGCCTGCCATCCTTGACTCAGTAAATATCCTGGGTTGTGAAATTCCAATGAATTAAGTATTTTATTAACCGCCTTAATGCTGAGACACCTCAGTTGATGGTAACTTGATTCCACATGTTGAAATACAGCCCTGGTCAGTGCAACCTGCCCCATCAATCGTCCAGTGACTCTTGGACATAATACTGTATGAAATGTAACACCTCAACAATCCTACGCATCTAACCATTTAGAAAATATTCTGGCTTTACAATTAGATTGTACGGGACTGCCCACTCTTGTTCAATGTATTCATATTCTGTTGTGCTGCTGCAAGTACGAATTTCATTTGTTCTATCTGGGACACATGACAATAAAACACTCTTGACTCTCTCTTGTAATTGAGCAGGTATTAACACAAAGGTACACAAAAATGCTGGAGAAACTTAGCGGGTGCAGCAGCATCTATGGAGCGAAGGAAATAGGCAACGTTTCGGGCCAAAACCCTTCTTCAGACTGATAGGGGGTGGCGGGGAGAAGGAAGGAAAAAGGAGGAGGAGGAGCCCGAGGGCTGGGGGATGGGAGGAGACAGCTCAAGGGCTAAGGATGGGGAGGAGACAGCAAGGGCTAGCAAAATTGGGAGAATTCAATGTTCATGCCTGCCGGGTATTAACACAAAGTTGTTTTCCATTAGGTTTGACCAGAATTGACCAGGTGATCCCGAGCATCTGACGTGACTTACATACTGGCACTTAGAATTAAAGGAAGGTAGACACAAATGCTGGAGAAACTCAGCGGGTGAGGCAGCATCTATGGAGTGAAGGAAATAGGCAACGTATCGGGTCGAGACCCTTCTTCAGAATTAAAGGACGTTCTTTTAGGAAGGAGATGAGGAGAAATATCTTTAATCAGAGGGTGGTGAATCTGTGGAATTCAGATTCCACTGAAGGCTGTGGAGGCCAAATCAGTGGATATTTTTAAGGCAGAGATAGATAGAATCTTGATTAATACAGGTGTCAGAGGTTATGGGGAGAAGGTAGGAGAATAGGGTTAGGAGGGAGAGATAGATCAGCCATGATCGAATGGAGGGGTAGACTTGATGGGCAAAATGGCCTAATTCTACTCCTATTCCTTGTGACTTTATGAAATTACAACATTCCCTGTACCATAGTCTTTACAGAGTCTTGTGAAGTAAGTGCTGGAGCAGACCTGACGTTGCCATTTATCCTTCATTCACTTTCCCCATGATACCTAAGTGTTTTTTAAATGCTGTTATGGTACCTGCTTTAACTACGTCCTCTGGCAGCTTGTTCCATACATCCACCACATATAGTGAAACAAAAAGCTGTTATCAGGTAACTGAACTATCTTACCACCAACTTAACAGAAACTAACTAGAGAGTGGTCCGACCTACCATCTACGTCAATGGAGACCGTTGGTCTTTAATCGGACTTTACTTTGCACTAAACGTAATTCCCTTTATCTTGTATCTATACACAGTGGGTGGCTTGATTGTAATCATGTTGACTCTCTGTTGACTGGATAGCATGCAAACAAAAAGCTTTTCATTGTACCTCGGTATACAGAATCAGAATGCTTTATTGTCATTGCATGTGTCACATACAACGAGATTACTGTGTCTCTCCATTTAAAAGAACTTCAAACATTCACATACTCATACTTTTTACACTCCCTCCCTCCCCAAACCCACCCATGGATTCACATTTACATAAATGAACACTGTCTCCCACCCTCCCTCCTTCCCCATAACCTGCTCCCGAGACAGAGTTCAGTTCTAAGATTGGGTAAATACGTGACAATAAACTAAACATATATGGGCAGAAGGAACGGCATGTGGTGGGCTGAATAGTCTGTTTCCATGATGTACGACTTTCTGACTTTCACGTTATCAGAAAATGTGTCCTTTTGTGATCAAATGCGAAACAATGGTTGACATGGGACATGTCTAATGGAAAACCAGAGTGTGGATCCCAATGGCCAGATTGTAGCAGAATGCATTCAAGAATTGAATGCATTATGCTTCATTAATAAAGACATTTTGTTAACAAAATATTACACAATAATTGCTAGCAGCTATCATTAAAATACAATGACATTAGTTAATTATAGTTCTAAAATTCATAACTTTTCCCAAGGGGGATGAAGTGTAACATCACCCTCTTATGGTTAAAGGAGTGAGCAAGAGACTGAACTCAGCCGACATTACGATTCCAGGGGTGATGTGGGGCCTCTGGAAAACATCACAGTTCGAAATATCCAACGTGGCTCATTAGCTCTGACTTACTGTTCAGCTGCTCTGATGACTCAGCAAGCCCAAATTGGTGTATAATTGAGTTATCTCAACCAGAAAAAAATTGCAAATTCAATCTCTAGTCATTTAGAGTTAGTTAATCTCAGTAGGGTTGCCAACTCCGCTTGGAGGCATTCCTGGAGATTTGATCGTGTAATGTGTGATATCTGAACAACCTGCCAGACGAGGCAGAACCACATCAGAACGAGACTGGGTTCAGCAGCTGAACACGGAAGGACGGCCGAAGTCAGTGCATGCTTTGTTCTCTAAATCACCATCACTGTCAGTGGTGCTGCCATCCGCAGTTACTCCCAGATCTTTTAATTCCAAGTGTGTTGATGGAACATGAACTTACATCCGACAGGCCTCTGTGCTCAATAACACTGCTGGAATGACAGGATAATTTGAGTGGCGAGAAGGCCATTAGGCCCATCGGGTCCATGCCAGTTCAGGAGTGATCCACGTCCATCTTTCAGTGGAAATTATTTACCCTCAAGCACGTCTCAAATGAAATAAAATGGGCAGAACTGTCCCGTCAGTCCTGTGGCTGCTGCACCATTTGATGTGATGTTATGCTTGACTTCATAGCTAGGGGCATTGAGTATTAACGTCAGGAAGTCATGATGCAGCTCTATAGGACTTTGTTGTGGCCACATTTGGAGTATTACTTACAGTTCTGGTTGCCCCATTACAGGAAAGATGTGGTGGCTTTGGAAAGGTTGCAGAAGATGTTTACCGGAATGCTGCCTGGATTAGAGAGCTACAGGGAGAGTTCAGATAAACCTTTTCCCTGGAATGTCGTAGGTTGAGGGGAAACTTGATAGATGTAGATAAGATGATGAGAGGCATAGATGGCGTAGACACTCAGAACCTTTTCCTTTGGTTGGAAATGTCCAACATTAGAGGGCATAGCTATAAGGTGAGAAGGGGAGAATTTAATGGAGACAATTTTTTTTTTACACAGAATGTAATGGGGGCTGGGAACGCATTGCCAGGGGTGGTGGTGGAGACAGATATGATAGTGGCGTTTAAGTGGATTTTACAGGCAGCTAGAAGTGCAGGGAATACAGGGATATGGATCATGTCGACAGATGAGATCAGTTTAACTTGGCATCATGTTCGGCACATTGTGGGCTGAAGAGCGCGTTCCTGTGATGTACTGTTCTATGTTCTATGCTCAGAACTGATCTTAAACTGAACTGATCTTAACTCTCTTAAATCTAATAGAACACTGGTCACTGGTCCCAAAAGGCTCATCCAGGAATACTTCATCCACTTTCCCCTCCCCATTTCCCAAGCCTGGATCAAGTGTTGCCCTCTCCCCTTATTTGCTGGAGGAAACTTTCCTGAGCACATTTAACTAGTCCTAGACTAGTGTAGATGGGGCATGGGCAAGTTGGGCTGAAGATGTAGAAACATATCATATTCTTGAGGGATTGGACAGGCTAGATGCAGGAAAAATATTCCCGATGTTGGGGGAGTCCAGAACAGGGGTCACAGTTTAAGAATAAGGGGTAGGCCATTTAAGACTTAGATGAGGAAACACTTGTGAATCTGGGGAATTTTCTGCCACAGAAGGCAGTAGAGGCCAATTCATTGGATGTTTTCAAGAGAGAGTTAGATGTAGCTCTTAGGGCTAATTAAATCAAGGGATATGGGGAGCAAGCAGGAACGGGGTACTGATTTGAGATGATCAGTCATTGAATGGTGGTTCTGGCTCAAAGGGGCCAACTTGCCTCCTCCTGCACCTATTTTCTATGTTTTTATGTTTAAGGGCCTGTTTCTGTGATGTATGACTTTATAATTCAGCACAGTGGCACAGCGGTAGTTGCTGTCTTACAGCGCAAGAGACCCCGGGTTCGATCCTGACTGCAGGGGCTGTATGTACGGAGTTATGACCATGTGGGTTTTCTCCGGGTGCTCCGGTTTCCTCCCACATTGCAAAGACGTACAGTTTTGCAGGTTAAACGGCTTTGGTAAAAATGTCCTTCATGTGTAGGATAGCGTTAGAGTACAGGATGGTTGCTGGTTGGCACAGATTCAGTGGGCTGAAGGGCCTGTTTCTGTTCTGTATTATTTAAGGAAACTAAAGGCTCACCGTGAAGATGGACTGGATGGAAGGGTGACAAGCCTGTGATGGACTGGACTGTGTTCACTACTCTCTGCAGGATCTAGTGATCAAGAGACCATACTAGGCTGAAATGTACCCCATCAGAACACCTTCTATAGCACTTCTGTATTTCGAGAGAATCCTCATGGACATGCTGAATCTTCTCACACACCTAAAAGCCTAGATATGAAGAAGGGTTTCGGCCCGAAACGTTGCCTGTTTCCTTCGCTCCATAGATGCTGCTGCACCCGCTGAGTTTCTCCAGCTTTTTTGTGTAGCCTAGATATGCTGATGTGCTTTCTTATTCACTGCATCGATGTCAAGGGACCAGGTAAGGAGATGGTCTTTCTGTAGACCTATTTTTCCTGGATGACAATAGGCTGGGGCATGATTTCAGAAGCAGAAGGGGAAAGAACTCTATTGAACTGAGAGGATGAAGATGTCAGTGAAGACTGTGGCCAATAGACTGGGGCATTATTTCAGAACTGTCCAGATTGACACTTGGAATTTAACTTAGACAAGTGCAAGGTGATGGATTCTGCAAATTGTAAATTGTGTGTAGAATAGTGCTAGTGTACGGGTGATCGCTGGTCGGCGTGGACTCGAAGGGCCTGTTTCTGCGCTGTATCTTTACAGTTTAAAAGATAGCAGGAACGTGATCTGCTGTGTACATGTCATCACATCAGCAAACTGCACAAGCCACAATGACCGACTCATGAGCTGGGCCATTGCATCACTGCCTGACAACCAAATGTTCTAGCACAGTATACACCGACCAGACCCAACGCATTGGTTTGGGAGGTCTCTGGGCTTCAGTCAGGCTCAGAGAGAAGTACTCATTCTCAGCTCATGCAAGGAGTGGTTAGGTGACAGATGACCGTGAATGTGGCAACTGCAGCAGGGATCAGGGTTTGGGGAAAACACAAAGCAGGATTGCAAACTCAAAGCCTCCCCATTCCACCGCATAAAACACTCACTCCGTGCCACGGCTCAAACACTACAGCCTTTATTCTTGCTTCAATCAAACTGGGATTTGGACCAATACATGAACTGCATTTAGTTAGATCCTTGAAGTTACCTGTTTAACTTATCCTTTGGTTAACAGTACAAAGATTGTTTATCAAACTGCCATAATCTCAGCATCTTCTCCAGTGGTCTGGTGCAGAAGTCTGCCATATAGTTCAAAAAAAGTGTCTCTCTCATTGTTTCATAGTCGTACAAAAACTTGCTCTTGAGGTACCAGGGACTGCCGACTCTCTCCTTTCGAGTTACAGACAGAAAAAGGCAGTATCACACGATTATAACACAGTTCTTCATTGTATCCAGAGTGTTCTTTTCTTCACAAGGTCCATAAGGTGTATCACACTCTTTATCGTAGAAACAACACTATTGTTTAATTACCAAATTGTAAAAAAGCAGCTTTTTCCATACATCAAGAGCGTATAGAACCTAGTGCATTTCTGAAGCATCAACTATTTAACAGAATGCATCCTATGTACCACACATATTGCACGTATCTCCATGTATACCTTTACCCTTTATACATTGCACCAAAGTCTCTTCAAAGTATTAATTGAATGAAAAAAATCACAAAGGTAAAAACACTTCCTACAGCAAAATCAGAAATCAGATAATAGACTTCTTTTGTCTCTTGAAAACAAGTTGAAGATGAAAACCAAGGGACAGGTTCTTGCCCCCTGGCTGAGGAGAATGGTGAATGTCTCTGGATAAATCCATGGACTGTGTCATCTGCTCCTGATGTGAAGTGCTGTGACTACCGCTATGCGGGTGCAGGTGTGGGGTGTGGGTCGATGAAACTGAGTTTCAGCTGGACATGTTGTGGAGATTGAGTATAGAACGGGCATCAGCTCACTGGCTGCACACTGGGGGACATGTTGGGTATTCACTCACATTAAACAGCTTTAATATCATGAGGTAACAAGTGGCTGAGGAACCAAAGGCTCAGAGAAAGGCTGTTCACATCTCACAGATGCTGGTCATTTTGCAGCACTGTTCGGGTCTAATTTCAAACCTATCTGTTTTGAAGTTTACACATTAAACTGCAGCGTTCAATAATCCAGAGAATATTATTACCCAGTGCAGCCAGGGCTGTGTCACTGATTGATGCTACAGACCAATTACATCTTTCTCAAATGATTTGTGTTGTCACAGCCAAAGCCAACTCATATTGTACTGAGTGTATGGAACAAGGTTGTTAGTAAACACAATAAATTAAATTCCTCTCCTGTAACATTGGTGTTGAACAACACATTAAGAATGTTTTATAGTAATATTGATTGCTGAGAGAAATAAAGTAAAGCAAATGCATTATCACACAGGATTTGGTATCTGATTGTCAGATAGTGGGAAAGGGTTTTGGAAAGGAGCAGGTTGTGATTTGAAGTCTGGACTTTTCTCACCTTCAGCCTAGGATTGGAGTGAAAGAGTGGAGAGGAGATTCTGACTGAGAAAGGGGAATCCAATGGGTCAGCCCCACCACTGACCTGAAGGCAGCAGAGCGGCGGCCCAGAGGGCTTCCTCTTGTCTCCTTGAGGGTGTGAATGGTCCCAGAATTCCACAGGAGGTCTTGAAGACACATGGCGTGAATTCATCTTTCTACTGTCAATGGAGTCCAGGTGATGGTGATGGGAGGAATGGGTAGAGAAGGAGGTGTGGAGGAGGGAGGACTAACACAGGTACTGTTTACTCCAGGACACTGCACGGGCAAACAGCCTGCCTCTGTCCACCCTGTCTGACTAGAAAGTCAATGAATGCGATTGAAAGTGGGACAAGAAAAGCGGAATGAAAGAGAGCAGCATGAGCCTAGGAGCGAGGATAATGCCTTATTGATTTTTTGCAAAACTCCGGAACTTAGAAAGCAACAGAGACAGTGCTCTGTTGGTCATCTGACGCAGTGGAACATTGCAAATAAAATAAAACAGCGTCACGAAGCATTTGACATGCGCCGGAGGCATGCATCTGTGTTGCGCCTACCAGGCCTGCTGCTTGGTGCAGCCTGCTCAGAGATCTTGCATTTAAATCCCAGGGGGAGAAGGTTGAGGTGTGATTATCCAGACTGCAGTTTCAATAGTGTTAACTCATCAAGGTAAAATGCCAATTGTCAATGATAAACTGGCAATTATGAGGGTCATTGTATCCAGGAGGTCCGACTGACCTAAATTCTAGACCACGTGGTCACGCAAACTAATATACCCTGACCAGTGCATCATCAGCATTTGCTGCCTGTACAATACTTCAACAAGAGGAAGAGAAGTGAGATTATTCTGATGGTACACAAAACGCCCGTCGCAGTACATGTATGGTACAATCATTTTTTGAAAACATTTAATAAATATTGCTTTTTACTCTTTACATACAGATCGATTTCAACACAAAGCAAGACCTTGTCCTGACTCCACACGGCGGACCCAGGAGTAGAGACTCTGAAGTGACTTTGGTTAACCTGCCAGTATAAATGGGGCATTGTTTATCCAAACTATTTTCCAGAAATGTGTTTCTTTTACTTTTAAATTAAATGAAGCAAAAAAGGCACAGCACATCACACTTCACGCAACAGTTTGTTTCAAAAGCTTATTTCTCATATAACTTCTAAAACCCTAGGTAAAGTGTACAAAGCTTTCAATAAACAACCAGCAACTCATATTCAAAATTACAATGAATTATTCCTTGGAAAAGCAAACACTGAACGAGTACTATCACATTAATCACCTCCTTGGGAATCCGGAGGTATTCGAGATAAAATGCCCCTGCAGGAGGCACTTTTCAACAATTCTATATTTTTTTAAACTTCCATCCTAAAATGCTAACTGTAATCTAGCAACAACCTCTGGTGAGAAATGAAAGCGTTGAGCATTGGTTTCAGTGATCTGGGATGATTACAATGTCCAGACCTCAGTGTCAGAGAAGCACTCTCAGTTACTCTATTTGCTGTGCTCCACAGTGTAGGGCATCCCATTTCCCAGTCTGTCCATGTAGATTGCATTGGCCAGGGGTGAGGGAGGTACATGGGTGTTCAGTGACAACTTTTCGTTTGGATGGTAAGCTCTTAAACTCCAGCTTTCCTGGCGACGTATTGCTTTGTTGGCAGAACCAATTGTTCTGCTTCTGTGCCCTTCCAATGTAGTGTTGCCTGCTTGTTATCTGGTACATTGGTTGGGGCCATTTTTAGGAAAGTGCATTTGCTTTTTTTTTTTAAGACTTGCCTCTCCTGCCTCTCGTCTTCTCAGCACCAGGGGCCAACAGAACCACGTGACGATTGTTTCAACAAATGAGATCTGGCCTGAGCCAATTCTACACCGTTGATTTCCATTCTTCTAGCTATGCTTTAAGATGGAAAACAAGTCATCAATTTTAGTGTTTTCTTGAAATGTACAAACTAAATTGACTTCCATTTCTCTTCTTGTCAACCCTCCTCTCTGTTGAAGTAACACTGAAAATCTATTTCAGTCAGTTTACCAGGACATAGCCTCCATGTTGGCTATCAACTGTCTCCATCATCTCACAATCAAAGAGCGCGGGCAGTTCAGGGAGAGTCATGTTCTTGTAGGTCTCTGGTAAATCAGCAGCAACCTTGTTGGCCTGACTTTCATTCAAGGGCAGGGCAAGGTGTTGGGTTTGGTTGAGAGTGTAGGGACATTGTTCTGGGTAACCCAGCTCTGGGGCAGTGGGTCCAACCACATCACAAGGCTGGTAAGGGAACTGCAGGAGTTGTTGGTGCTGATCCAGGGGCTGCAGTGGAGGCTGCGCTGCTTGCTGCACCGGCCCCACTTGTTGCAGGGAAAGCTGCAGATTGTAGTGCTGGCTGAGGAACGGGTCACACTGCATCTGATTTTGGGGCTCCAGCATGGGGCTTAGAGGTCGGGGTATACTGAACTGCTGCTGCTGGGCTTCAGGGTGAGCTGCAGGCATTTGCTGAGTTTGGTGAGGGTAGGAACCTTCTGCAATCTGCATTTGGTTGAAATAAGCCTGGAGCTGCGACTGTTTTTGGAGAAACATGCGCTTCAGTTCCAACCTGAAATGGAAGATAATACACAGAACATGAAGCAACACACCAATAGGGCAACAAACACAAGCTTCAACAATGCTTCCCACTGGTCAAAGGAATACAACCAGCTCTTCACTGTACTTTGGTACACGTGACAATAAACAACATCATCCACTGATTCACATCAACATATCCGCAGCACCCTGATGTTTGACCGTCCTCAGGAACACTATGACCTCTGATCCATCCACTGTGGAACTTTATGACCTCTGACCCATCTACTGGGGTACCCTATTTAACTCTGACATCCGCTGGGGGCACCCTATGACCCGTGATGGCACTGGAGGAAGCCCTAGGCATGGGATATAAGAATATTGACATTAACCTGGGAAGCTTCTTTCAACTTTGACATCACCGGCCTCACCCGAGACATCAGTTTAATTTAGTTTAGAGATACGGCGCGGAAACAGGCTCTTCGGCACAGAGTCCGCACCAACCAGCAGTCCCTGCACATTAACACTATTCTACAAATACTATTACTAGGGACAATTTACAATTTTACTGAAGCCAATTAGCCTTCAAACCTGTACATCTTTGGAGGAAACTGGAGCTACCAGAGAAAACCCACGCAGGTTACGGGGAAAACGTACAAACTCCGTACAGACAGCGCCCATAGTTAGGATCGAACCCGGGTCCCTGGCGCTGCAAAGCAGCAACTCTACCGGTGCGCCACTGTACCGCCCACTGGTCTCACCTGCGCTCCTGCAGTTGTTGCTCCAGGCTACGGGATTCCTTGCAATACATCGGGCAGCTGTTTTGTGCTTTAGTCAGTAAGGTTGGGTTCTGTAACATACAGTAAAAGAGTATTTAATTTACCACAAGTGCAACATGCCAGTAACATCATTAACGCATCAACATTGACCCTGAGCATTTTGCTGGCAGTAAATCATTAAGGAGCTATTAGGTAGGTGGCTTACAATAACATTGACATACAATAACGATGTTTAAAATACATTTGGATATGTACATGGATAGGAAAGGTTTAGAAAGATATGGAACAAAGGTGAGCAAATTAGATTAGTGCAGATGGGGCATCTTGGTTGGCATGGATGAGTTGGAGAGCCTGTTTCTGTGCTGGATGACTGTAATATTAAAAGTAGACAGGCTGAAACCTTGGCTACTGATGGGACTCTCACCAACGGAGGGGCAATGGAAAAGAGATATGCACGAGGCTGAAGCAGGAGAACCACGAGAGGCGAAGGGGATGTGGAGGGTGTGAAGTACAACAATTTCACAACACATGATAAGATTACTTTCTAATGTTTGGCGTGATGTACAGTAATACATTCAACATGCTCTGATGTTTTCTTCATAGTCTGAACTTCCACTCTGCTCTGCCCATCAGCTGTGCACCTAGTTAGAGGCACCCATCACCGCTCAGCAGCCAGACTCCGGCACCTCAAATGCTTTAGAAATGAATATCCCTAGCATATTTCAAAATTTGCAAGAAATTAGGATTATGTTGGAAAAAATTTCATATTCTGATCGTGTAAATTAAATAATTAATTCCACCTGTGAAAAAATGAAATTCACTCTTATTTGAAATGTTTTTATATTTAATTTCCCTTCCATTTCTGCTGGACAAACAGCATCACAATGTTCTCTGCCACTCTGTGGATGTATCTGGCAACATCGCAAATATGATGACTGAAATAGTTTTGGAAACACATTCAGCAGACTATCATCTCACTCTCGGTGTTTATTCACAGCTGATGGAAGTTCCTCTCACAAGTAGTTTGTTTGCACTACTCACTAGAGCCAGACTAACTGGTACAGCCCCTCCAGCCTGCTCTGCTATTCAGCAATAAATATCAGGAATGGATTTTTATATTCTTTCCACTCTCCTGCATGCAAAGATCTGGTAATCTCAGAACCCATTGACAGTCCCTTCATGATTTTAATGATTCGTAGCATTCAAGTAATTCAGAGAGATCTGTGGCACCTTCACGCCCACATTGCTTTCTGTCGTGGGATTCAGTAGATTCTACAGATGAAGCTTCTCTTCGTTTTCACTGCGGAGTGGCCAAGGCAAGAGGAGAGTTGATGAAAACTTACTCTATTGGGTTTAAGTGACTGGAATTCTGCCATGGAGCCAGAAATTCCCAATGTGTTTGAATGTGCTGGGATGTGTACAAAACCTGTGATTAAGTTGGATAGAGGCACAAGGAATTGTAGATGCTGGAATCTTGAACAAAACACAAAGTATGAGAGTAACTCAGCATGTTATGTTGCATCTGTAGCAACACGCTGCAACCTATCCATTCCCTCCAGATGCTGCCTGACCTGCTGAGTGACACCAGCATTTTGTGATTTGCATTACATTGGATGGGATATTTTATAAGCAGCACAGATCTGGTGCATTTCAGCACCTTTCTGTGGTGTATATTTCCATGACTAGCTACACCTTGTTCAAATGTAACCTGCCTCACTTCCTGGGTGTGAGCAACTTATCAAAACTCTTTTTATTTTGGGGTAGTTGGTGATGGGGAGTGTAAAGAGAATAACCTATCAGGTTTAACCCTGATAGCAAAGATACACACTGCAGTAAAGAGGAAGGGCCATCCGCTCTTAACTCTGCTCCTCTCCATAAATGTTGGCATTTCATTTGCTCAACTTTCCTGTCTCATTTTATGCGTTGACCTGTAATTAGTTCCAGAGATAAACATCCTTACCGGCATTCGGTTCTGTAAATAATGTGTCTCGAGGCTCTGACGTCTTGACAACAAGTGGGGATGCACTCCGTTGGGGAATAATGCTACATTTTCCTGCGGTCGGAAAGCTTCATCCTGGAAGAAAAAGTAAGGCTGATCATAATGTGTAGGAAGGAACTGCAGATGCTGGTTTAAACCGAAGATAGACACAAAAAGCTGGAGTAACAGGCAGCATCTCTGGAGAGAATGAACAGGTGATGTTTCAGGTCAAGCCCTTTCTTCAGACTGAATACCTCTATAAAGTCACCCCCTCAGCCTCCTGCACTCCAAGAAATATATTCTTACGCTGCCCAACCTCTCCCTATAGCGCAGGCCCTCAAGTCCTGCCAACATCTTCATAAACCTTATCTGCACTGTTTTTAGCTTAACATCCTCGCTTAAACAGGGTGACCAGAACGCAATACTCCAACAGTGGCCTCACCAATGTCATTTCCAACTGACAAGATGCAGAAGAGTTTGTCAGAATGATGCCTGGATTAGATGCCTGTGTTTTAGAACATGGAACAGCACAGTACAGTAGAGGGTATAAGCTGTAAACTAATCTGATTGTTTCTTTGAAGCATTGGAAGTTTAGGGGAGACATGATAGAAGTATGTACAATTAGAGGCATAGATAGGGTAGATAGAACCTTTCCCCCCAGGGTGGAAATACCAAGGGGCATAGCTTTAAGGAGAGGGGGGGGCAAACTTTAAAGGAGATCGGTGCGGCAAGTCATTTAGAGCGTGGTGCCTGCCTGGAATGCACTGCCAGGGATGGTGGTGCAGGCAGTTACGATAATGACATTTAAGAGGATTTTAGATAGACACACAGATATGCAGGAAGTGCCGGGATATAGGTCATGTACAAGCAGAGGCAATTAGTTTAACTTGGCACAGACACTGTGCATGGAAGGGTGTGTTCATTTGCTGTACTGTTCCATGTTCTAAAATCTATGTGGTCACCATCCCTGTTCAGATTTCTGGAGGTCAAATGGAGGAATAAATAATGACACCACACGTGATGGCAATGCAGTGAGGAGTTTGTTTCTGGTCTTGAGGAAAGGATACATCTTAATGCGGTTACACATCATCACATCGGGATCATTTCCTAATGAGGTTCCACACGATGCAACAGGGATAATTTCCTAATTGCGTGTGTGTTCTTGATCAGACTTTTTCTCCATAATTTATTAATTAGGTAGCTGCGAATCCAATTAGAAAATGTGTTGTCATGGTATGGAACCAAATGCTACTTGTCATGGAGAGCATGTGATCAATCCAGTCATGGAAAGGTACTTCAAATGTCATACCTCCGTACCACAGAGGCAGGGAGGTTTACCTGGTGGTGGGTGGTGAGGAGGCTTTGTAAATGCGCTGCTGGTAGAGAATCAAGATCCACATCAGAGTTCATCTGTTCATAAAGCAACTGCACCTTGTTCAGTTCCAGAATCCCCTTGGTTCTGGCCAGATTCTGGAGATGCTGGCGGAAGGCGACGATACCTAAAGGAAGAAGTCGAGAGCAGCCTAGTTACTGGAGAGAATTCTGCGGGATAAGATGTATGGGTATTTGGCAAGGCGGGTTTGATTGAAGATAGTCAGCATGGTTTTGTATATGAGAGATCGCGTCTCACAAATTTGTTGATTTGTACAAGATGTTGGTGAGGCAACACTTGGAGCATTGTGCCCACGTGCAACCTCATCAATCTCTTGTACGACTTCTATAGAATGATGCCATTACACTGGAAACAGTGTAGAGACGATTTACAAGAATGTTGCTGGGACTCCAGAACTACTGGAGGAGGTTGGGCAGGCTCGGACTTTACTCCTTGGAGAGCAGGAGGCTGAGGGGTGATCTTATAGAGGTGTATAAAATCACGAGGGGAAAAGGGGGTATCAGCAGAGTCTTTTACCCAGAGTAGGGGAATCACAAACTAGAAGACATAAGTTTAAGGTAAGAGGGGAAAGATTTAATAGAAATCCGAGGGACAACTCTTTCCATACAGAGGGTGGTGGGTATATGGAATGAGCTGCTAGAGGAGGCAGTTGACTATAACAACATTTGAAAGACATTTGGACAGGTACAAGGATAGGAAACGTTTAGGGGATATGGGCCACATGTAGGCAGGTGGGATTATCTTAGATGGGCATCATGCGTGGAGTGGAGCCGAAGAGTTTATTTCCATAGAACCCAATGACTATATGTCTTCAATAAAGGCAATCTTCACTCAGTTTAGTGAATATGTGACTCCACACCCTGGTAAACTGACTTTGCACAGAGTGTAGAGGAGGCTCATCGCCACCCACCAAAACGGCAAGGTAGGATGACCATTAAATTCCCCAGTAACTGTGAGATGCAACATTCGGTCAGACAGCGCCTGACACCTGGTGCGGTCTATCCTGGAGGCCAGCAGAAACCAAAGCTATGAAATACTAATGATTAAATACATTTAGACACGGATATGGACAGGAAAGGTTTAGAGGGATATGGACCAAATGTGGGTAGGTGGGACGAGTGTGGATGGGGAAGCTTGGTTGATGTGGGCAAGTTGGGCAGAGAGCCTGTTTCCACGTTGCGTGACTGTATGACTAAATCGTATGTCAACTGATGGTTAAAATTACTGGGAGTGTCTTAGTTATTGTAGGCCTGAAATGGCCGGTGGGTCTTTAATGGCAGAGAATTTGACTCTGTTACTGACTCGACGCTGCATCAATGGGACAAGAGGTTAGGTGGTCACCTTGTGTTAGCGACGTGTCGGAAGCTCTTCGACCCTCTCGGAAGCTGACGGGCGACCTGTTGTGCATCTCGCGTTTCTGTGACGTCAGTGCCTCCATTGCCGGGTATGGTGGTTTGATGCCAACCAGAGGCGGGGTGATCCGTGACAGCGGCTGGTTGGCAAGTACGTCCGCCAGCGGTGGGGTGTCCTCCAGGATGCTGAGCTCCCCATGCATCAGTCCCATGTCGTATTCAGAATCAACACTGCCCAAGGACGGGTTATTGCAGACAGTCAACAGCTTCCCTGGGTGGGCGACAGAGGCAGGAGTGAATTGAATATTAAGCCACTGAGGTAACCTCATCCCAATTCAAAAGAGACCCGAGCGGCAACTTGTTCACACTGAGGGAGGAGCATAGATGTAACGAGCTGCCAGAGGAAATGATTGAGGCAAGCACAATTATGACATTTAAAAGACCCTTGGATAGGAAAGGTTTGGGATATGGGTCAGGAGTTGGTAAGACCAGCTCAGTTAGGTCATTTGGTCGGGACTAAGACTAGCTGGGCCAAAGGGCCTGTTTCAGCACTACATGCACTTCTTATCAAAAGAAGCCTTTTCTGAAATAGGCATCCAATTGTTTGCAATCTACTGCCATCTCACACCAGTGCAAGTATTTTCTATGCATATATTTAACTAATTCTTCAGTATGGTGGCACCCTTCTTTCCAATGGCACATTCCAGGTTCAGGAGCAAATTCCTCACCTCCTCCTCTCTGATACCTTTGTCAATCATCTTATATCTACCACCAGGGTATGTAAAACAAAAAACATTCCCAGTTCCCACCCTGATCATCCATGCATTGATGTGGAGTCAAACAGGTTTGGGTCAATTCTGCTGTTTTTCATGGTCATGTAATTTTCACTCTTAACGTTGATGTTCAGATGTGTAGCTCAAGAGTTAATGCCTTCCTACCTGTGCCGGGCAACAATACTGGTTGGTTGGTGACCTCAGTGAGAGTGTGCCGTCTCTGGCCACAGCGCATTGCCTGAAACGACGCATAGACCTGGGCTGGATCCTCCTCAGAGTCATCTTCAGTCTCTATGCCCTCGTCAATAGATGTCTCCATCATGTTGCTGGGAGATGGTGGACATCCTTTCCTTGATATTGATGGAGGCAAAGGATCAAGGAGACAACCGTTCACCTGTGAGAAGTTGTGAATGTATTAGTCATTGTGCAAAATACATTCGCCCTTGATCATTTTAGTGCAATTCGTATCTGTGGACAAATTACATATAAATGGCAAACACTTTAATTATTTCCTTCCATGGTTATTCTAGAAAGATAATGTTACTCTTAACCTATACATCCTTTATTTATATTTATTTAGTTTTTATATTTATATATAATTTTATATTTATACTTATATTTACAGCACCATTCAGCCAGTTAATTTAAGATTGTTTTGAATGAAGGGAAGTCTGGACCTTGGGCGAAGGTTCTAAATTGGAGCAAGGAAGATGACCACATTATTAGGCAGGAGCGAGGGGGAGTAAATCAGGAGCAGTTGTTAATGGGTAAGTCGGCATCTAGTATGTGGGAGTCGTTCAGAGGGCAGTTGATCAAAGTTCAGGATGGCATGTTCCAGTAAGGAGGAGTGATAACAATGGCAAGCTGATGGAACCTTGGACGATCAAAGAGGCTATAAATTTGGTCAAAATGTAAAAAGAAGTGCATGCGAGATTTAAAAGGTGAAATCAGACAGGGCTTTTGAGGAATATAAAACAAGTAGGACATAACTCAAGCGGGCGATTAGAAGGGCCATAAGGGTTCATGAATGGCTTGGACTGAAGAAAATAAAAACAAGAGTGTCGGTCCACTCAAAGATAAAGTAGGGAATTTATGCTTGGAGTCAGAGGATGTAGGCAAGGTACTAATGGAGTATCTTGCATCATCTGCATTTGCTAATTAAGACAGTGACATCAGTGTGGCGAATACTAATGTTTGAAATCAAGCATTAGCTTGAGTTATGTCCTACATCAACCGTGACGGTGTTGGGGCTCTTGCAAAGCATTAAGGTGGATACATTCCCTTGTGTGATCCATCCCAGGTTATAAAGAGAAGCAAGAGAGGAGATTGCAGGAGCCTTGGCGAATATCTTTGCATCTTTTCTAGCCACAAGTGAGGTACCGGAGAGCTGTAGAGTGGCCAGTTGTTCTTTTGTTTAAGAAGGGATGTAGAACTAATCCAGGGAATTATTGTACTTTGTGTGCGACAGGTGGTGTTTTATTAACTTTATCGGGGTTTTTTGAGGAGGCGTTGAAGATGCAGTAAGAAATTACAAAAAAAAAGGTGGCAAATGTAAGACCAAAATATTGTGTTTCTGAAAGTCTAACATCAGACAATGCAGGAAATTCTGAGCAGGTCAGGTAGCATCTGTGAAGCGTTAACATTTCAGATCAATGACCTTATAGAACAATAGCTGTTTGGCCTGCTAAGTATTCCTAACATGTTCTGGTATAGTTGCAGTCACAATAGTTTAGTAAATATAACTTCACAGAGGTCTAAAAGCAGAGATGTCATGTCAGGAAAGTGGGCGTGGAGAGAACAGTGAGTCACTGCAAACTTCACAATGTTCGTAACAAAATGTTCTGCATGTTCTCAATGAACAGGGAGAGTGCCTGCCATTCTGGACAGGCGCTCAGGCAGAAGATTCCGGAAATACCAAACTCATTTCCTTCATTTTGATCACTCAGTTTATCGGTGAGTGTTATGTCTGAGTCACTTCCTCTCAACCTCGCTCACAGCTGCTCACAGCTTCCGACAGAGCAATTCCCTTTTAAATGTCACACTCTTGCTACCCCTATGCAGATACCAAGCATCCTCAGATATACTAACATTTCCAATCTTGTCTATTGGTACATTCAAGGTTCAAAGACACAAAATGGAGTAACTAAGCGAGACAGGTAGGATCTCTGGAGAGAAGGAATGCGTGATGTTTCGGGTTGAGACCCTTCTTCAAATTCTGAAGTCTGGGGTCTGCAGAAGGATCGTGACCCTTCTCTCCAGAGATGCTGCCTGTCCCGCTGAGTTACTCCAGCATTTTGTATCAATCTTCGGTGTAAACCAGCCTCTGCAGTTCCTTCCTCCACAATATCTCTGGAGAACATGGACAGGTGATGTTTTGGGTCAGGACCTTTCCTCAGCCTGACCATTCTGGTGATTTTCCAGAGATGTTGCCTGTCCTGCTGAGTTACCCCAGTCTGGGGTCTGCAGAAGGATCATGACCCTTCTCTCCAGAGATGCTGCCTGTCCCGCTGAGTTACTCCAGCATTTTGTATCAATCTTCGGTGTAAACCAGCCTCTGCAGTTGTTTCCGGAAGTGGCGGCGCTGCCCTGGCAGCAGCGGCTCGCCTGCAGTCCGTTGGTTTTTACTTTTTTGTATTGTTTTTTTTCGTTTTTGTCTAGTTATGTTTTTGGTTTTTAGGCTGTGTTTATGTGGGGAGGGGGGTGGGGGGTGAAACGGGGGCTGCTGTCACTCCCTTCGGGGGGGAATACGACCTTTTTGTCGTATCCCCCTTCTTTGCCTCCGTCTACGCTGAGGCCTAGCGGAGCCGGCGACCTCGGGACTCTGGAGGCAGCTGACAGGACTCGTCCTGGGCTCGCTCCCGGCCCAGCCCGGGATGGAACGGTGCTCCCGTGAGAGCGGCATGGTGAGGGGCTGGAGTGGCCCAGCCCAACGGCACTCCCGTCGGAGTGGCCCAGCCCGAGGGAGGAACGGCACTCCCGCTGGAGTGGCCCAGCCCGAGGGAGGAACGGCACTCCCGCTGGAGTGGCCCAGCCCGAGGGAGGAACGGCACTCACGCTGGAGTGGCCCAGCCCGAGGGAGGAACGGCACTCCCGTCGGAGTGGCCCAGCCTGAGGGTGGAACGGTACTCACGTGAGGACGATCCGGTCCGGGGGCTGGGACGGTGCTCCGGTGGCTGGGACAACGTTCTGGCGGCGGTGTCCAGAGTCCTGGGTTCAGCCGCGGGCCGGCGGCTGCGTGTGCTGGACTGGAGGTGCGGCGGCTTTGACTACCCCGGGCCGCAGTGTTTGAACCGGCCCGTTCGCAGGGTTCGGTGAGCTGCGGGACTGTTTGTACCATCGCCCGGTGGGGAATTGCCTCAGCGCAGAGGGAGAAGAGGGAAGAGACTGCAGCCCTAAGATTTTTGCCTCCACCACAGTGAGGAGGTGTTTGGAGGACTCACTGTGGTGGATGTTAATTTGTGTTTATTGTTGTTTTTTATTATTGTATCATTGTATGTATGACTGCAGGCACGAAATTTCGTTCAGACCGTAAGGTCTGAATGACAATAAAGGAAATTCAATTCAATTCAATTCAATTCAATTCACTTTGTGCCCTTTTTTGTATACCAGCAACCGCAGTTCCCTGCGTCTCCTGACCTCATTAACTCCAGATTGTCCCGCAAAATCCTACAACCACTCAATTGCAGGGATTGTTGCCTCCTACCTGAGACAAAGATTTCCTGACATTCTCCTACCCAGCAACGAGGGGTCTTTTCAGACAATGCTCAGTGTTTAAAATCTGAAATCAAGACTTCAATCTGCCTGATTTGGAACATGTTTAAATGAGAAACCCATGAGTTAGCAGTTGGAATTTTATTGTGAATTAACTATTATAGAATGGGTTTAAGAACCTCTGCAATCTGTTTGGCTAAAAGCCGCTGCTGTACAGTGTAATTAGTTTTACCGGACGCATGACAAATCATGGACGCATGATTTGGAAAATAGCAGGTTTTTATTTTTATTTTACTTTTTTCCCCCCCAATCCATAAAACAGATGACGCACAGGTCTATTTCGTGCTTCGGTAGGAATTGTGTGCATGCGGTAACTTTGGAATGGTCCAAAACACACTTGGACGCGCCTCGTGTGTCTAAACCATTCCAAAGTTAACTTCTGCACACAATTTCTACCGACGCACTCAGACCTGTGCATCATCTGTATACCGCCCAACACATGATACACCCAAATACAAATCAAAGAGTGTATGTCCCGTCAAAGTGCCACAAAAAGTAACAATTTTGCCAACTATATAATGTCCTGTTTATTTACTTTTGAAAGTACTTTGTATATCTGAGCTTCAATAGCCTCAGTTCAGAGAATACCGTACTGATTAAAGCTCTGCCCTTAATGCCTGTGAAACAATCACACGGCGTTACTCAGTGACGTGAAAGGAATCCAGTTTAAATGGGTGAGTGATTGAGATAAATGTGAATATTTGACAGCAGTTACTTTGAAAGCGTCAAACGACAGTGACCAAAGCAGGGACAATTTTGATTTCAAAAAGAGTGGAGAGGTTTAAAATGATGATTGTGTCCAGCTGTAAAACCGGCTCCCACCTTATCCGTTACCCACTGAAACTGCAACACGGTTTGGCCCACTGTGGCTGCACAGGTGACGGATTGTTTTGGGAGCCATCACCAATCTACTCTCAGTAGTAATCCTACTCCTCTGGTTCTGGTTTCATTCATACCGGGCTCACCTTGGCTGGAGAGCAAGTACAATAGATACATAAGCAAGCGTAACTAATTCTCAGCAAAGCTACAATTGTGCTGCCCTCAAATATGTGCAAGGGAGTCTGATCCTGTAATTATCAAAGGCAGGCCGGGTACTAACGCGTGCCTTCCACAACACCCACATCCACCGCTGGCTTGAACTTCCAGTGGAAACACATGCGTGTAATGGGAATCTCCCTCCCACTGTCTCCAGGGTTGCCAGAGTCCTCAAGTGTCTGACCGAATCCGAGCTTCAGGTTTTGTGAAACCGTGAAGGGTTATGATTAGTTGTCGTGGGCTTTCTCACTGCCTGGATGCTAAATATACTTTTGTTCAGACACCGAATACCTGGGTGATAATTGCAGTGACTTGGGAGACATTCAGAAATACTTGGGAGACATTTGCTGCAATGACGCCAGGATTTTAAAAGGATCTCGAGAGCATTGATTGTCAATGCCTGTGTCTGCTGGGATTATTGGGTCTCCCTCAATAATCCTGGGACACCAAAATAAGTTTGAAATATTTTGGAAATGAGATGATGCATTCCAATCTCAGGCCATGCCATTAACATTTAATGTAGAATGGGACCTGGAGCAGTGAGGGACATCATTTGAGTTCACTGCCATACATCCTCTCCCTATTGTATACCCCATCAGCTTGATTACTCTCAGATAAGTCCACTGCTCCAATTCTGGACGAACATGCTCACAAACAATTGCTCCCTCTCCAGCCGCCATGTCTTCGACTTTCAAGGTATTCCCTTCCTTAGCTTTCCTCCCACACCTCTCCCTCCCATCAGCAGCCACTCCAAACCTAGCAGTCCAACCGAGTTTGTGTCCCTCCACTCCATGTCACCTCCAATAGTCTGCATCCCAACGCACTGTGGGGATCTTTCAGTAAGGTCAAGGTGCTATAAGATGGAAGCTGAGATCACGTAGCACAGGTACAGGCCCTGAGGCCAATTGTATCCTTCTGACCATCAAATACCCATCTCTGTGACTCCCGCTTCTCCTTATCATTCAAACCTTCCAGATCCGGTAACATCCTCCTGCAGCTTTTTTGAAGGGCAACCAAAACTGTACACAATATTCCAAGTTTGGCCTCACCAATGATTTGTACGTACAGCTGTAACATGATGTCTCAATTCCTGTATTCAATACAGTGAATAATGAAGACAAGTGTGCTAAATGCTTTTTCACCACCCTCTTTACCTGTGTCTCCACTTTTGTGGAACTGTGTACCCGTACCTCTAGATCTCTCAGTTCTACAATACTTCCCAGGGCCTTACTATTTACCATGTATGGCTTGCCCTGGTTTGCCTTCCTAAAATGTAATGCCCCTGTCCCACTTAGGAAACCTGAACGGAAACCTCTGGAGACTTTGCGCCCCACCCAAGGTTACCGTGCGGTTCCCGGAGGTTGCAGGTGGTTGCGGGTAGTGGAAGCAGGTAGGGTGACTGACAAAAACCTCCGGGAACCGCACGGAACCGGGAACTCTCACTATTTCACATTTAAAGGCTCCAACCATGAACGTACATTTATCTCTTAGTAGTTGTTCCCAGATTGTTTTGCCAGACCCGGTCTCATATTGAAATCATCCTCTTCTTAATTCACACTCTGGACTATATGTATCCCTCCGTAGACAAAAATGCTGGAGAAACTCAGCGGCTGAGGCAGCATCTATGGAGCGGAGGAAATAGGCAATATATGTATCCCTTTATAACTACTTTGAAACTTATTGAGTGATGTCCACTGTTCCCAAAGTTCATGCCCACTGACACTTTATCCACCTGCCCAGCTTCATTCCCAGGGATTATGTCTAGCACTGCCCCATTCCGAATGGGACTGTCTACGTACTCACAGAAGCATCTCCCTTGGATAGCTGTGATCTCATTTACAAATCACGAGTGCAGATTGGATAAAGTATAGCTGAGCCATTAGCCTGACACTTTTGAAATCTTTCTCACTGCAAAGGTGCACCTCATCTCCAATAGCTGTAAACACGAATGTGGTCCACACTGGAATAACGTGACCCATATTAAACAGTGCATTCTCCTGTTGGGCATGAACAGAAAGCACTCTGATCTAAGGATGACTAGAACAGGAATCAAACATTACTTTCTTAGCAGAGAAGACTAAATTACAAAGTGCTTTTCTCTCTTTGACCTTTAAGCAGATCACAAAAATTAAAGGCCAAACCTTAGGAGTGTTCACATCTTCCTCCATGAAGCCCAATTCTGGTTGGCATGTGGTCTGGAGAAAAGTGAATGAATCTACAGCAGAGGATTGGGGCAGGACAGGAGACCTCAACAGCCGGATGTTCTGTGACAGAAGGTTCACCTGAGGAACCACAGTATTTGCCTGAAATTAAAAAAAAAAAACAGGGTGTTAATATCTTTGAAGAAAAATTCTTGCTAACTGATCACTTTTAATTATCTTATCTGTTCTATTTAGCAGTAAATATCGACTGTATTTCATCTCTAGAATACAAACCTAGGCCAGACCGTGGCCGCACCTGGGATATTAGCAGTGGGAACCAGCCCATTGACTCAATATTCAGAGGTTCATCATTTAAAATCCAATTCTGTCCACACCAGACAAGATCCTACTGTCACTAGTCCTGTCCTCACTGGACTAAATATGCCGTCAGTAATACAATAATGGCCCTCTTTGGTGAGGTTTCTCCAGGTGTTGCATAAACACAAATATTTATACAAGGAGATTGAGACTCATGCCGCTCTGGAAACCATCAATTAGGCCACTTCGTCAAAAAATAGCAATAGGGAAAGAGTGTAATGGCAAGGACCATGTTCTGGAGGCGATCCCGAGAATGCCCTGCCTTACAATATCATGACTCATTCAATCACAATATTTCTGCCATTTTCCTGCTCTCCCACTATCCCCATCAACTCCCTTGTCAATTCACGATCCTCAGAGAATAAATTCCTTCTCATCTCTTGAAATGGGCAACTCCTTACACCTGACACCATGCTCACTAGATCTGATAAAAAATGTTTAAAGACGAAGACTTGAAGCCTGCACCACTCTAGTGGTCCATCCGGCAGAAGACATCCCATGAGGTAGCCGTGGACTATCGAGAACAAGTTCCACCAATGTTGTCTCTGTCGATCAATATTCATATCCTCGCCCAGCCTCAGATTACGCTGAGCCACACTGCCAACACATGACACCAATTCCCAAAACAGGTTCCCTGCTTTGTCACAACAAAAGATTTGTCAGAGGGTAGTGAAAATGCTTTAAGGCCTTGGAAAAAAATGTGACATCTTGTAGAAGGCTCTGCAGGAAGCAGAGAGGTATGTATGCGTGTGGGTGGGGAACATGGAGTATCTCAAGTTGCTCTGATGATTGGGAGCACTCAGAAGCTTCACAAAAGCCAGACTATCACCTTATGGCTTCATTAACTGCGCAGCCCCTCTGTGGTAGAGTCTGCGGTTCCCGCAAAGGACTCTTCAACCACTTCAAATGTCAAAGAACTGTAGTGGAAGTGAGTCTTCCTCTACCCTGAGGGGTTGCAGAAGAGAAGGAAGTAAAGGATGAACACTGCGGCGAGGAAGCCAGCTTGTGATATTCAGCTGCAGGTGCCAGGACTTTACTCCAGAGACCTGATTGAGAAGTAAGTTATTCAGGTAATAGAAAAGCCCTCAGCAGGAACCATGCAGAAGAAGTGGAGTAGGTTAGTCAGCTGGAACCAACAACTAATGTTCAATACATCAAGCACTGAGCAGGGCGGCACCGGGAGCAACAGTAGCCACCCAGGGTCTCAAAGATTTTATTTACAGATTAACTTTAAAAATATAAACGACCTGAAGAAAGTTCTTATTTTTTAAACCCACTTTCGAAAAGGCAGGAAAATTTAGTTTAGTTTAGAGATACAGCACGGAAACATAGAAAAACATAGGAAAATAGGTAAGGCATTCGGCCCTTCGAGCCAGCATGCCCATTCAATAATATCATGGCTGATCATCTAAAATCAGTACCCCGTTCCTACTTTCTCCCCATATCTCTTGATTCCGTTAGCTCTAAGAGCTCTATCTAACGCTCTCTTGAAAACATCCAGTGAATTGGCCTCCACTGCCTTCTGTGGCAGAGAATTCCACAGATTCACAACTCTCTGGATGAAAACGTTTTTCCTTATCTCAGTCTTAAATGGCCTCCCCCTTATTCTTAAACTGTGACCCCTGGTTCTGGAGGAACCCCTGGATCTTGTGGGCCAACGTGTCCGCACTGACCAGCGATCCCTGCACACTAGCATTATCCTATACACAAGGAACAATTTACAATATTACCATATACCCATATAACAATTACAGCACGGAAGCAGGCCATCTCGGCCCTACAAGTCCGTGCTGACACAACCCTGTACGTCTTTGGAGTGTGGGTGAAAACCGGAGCATCTGGAATAAACCACGCGGTCACAGGGCGAACACACAAACTCCGTACACGCAGCACCCGTAGTCAAGATCGAACCGGGGTTTATGGCGCTGTAAGGCAGCAACTCTACAGTTGCACCACCTTGCCACCCCGAATGCTTGCATTCTAATAAAGACTACCTGGATGGTTTTGACACTGTCTGCTCCTGTGGGAGAGGGTGGCTCAGAAGGTGCAACGTTGTTTAATCAGGAAGAGCCAGCTTTCCATGTGTTTTCTTCTATACCGACACTGGCTTATGGACAGGCACCAAAGTTGTCAGTTAAAGCTTAATGGGAGCAGGGAGTGATCCAGCTGACCTTGGGCCGTGGAACGACTGGGGAAAGCACTGCAGATTTTCAGTTCATTGTGTTGGGAAAGTACACTATTTTCAAACAAAAAAAAAACCCATCAAAGTAGAAGCAGACAACTTTCAAACATAGCCAAATCTAGTCTTTCCAATGTGTAGTACAAAGATCACCATAGGTGAGCAATCTCAAAATGTTTCCACATGTTGGCTGAGCCCAATGTTCACTCATGTAGAGTGGCTCACCTAGTATTTGGAAAACCTACTCCTTCCTACACACTGGGAGAAACATGTTCACAATGGGCAAATTACATTCTCAGACACTTGACACCACACTATCCATTTGACTTGATCCATTTTATATTAAAACTCTCCAAATTATTTGGGTTTATTAGGAGTAAATAAAGGTCTTTCCACTGGCAGCAAGGTTTGGTGACCAATGCAGACAATCTGTAATTGGCCATGAGTCTAGAGAGAGGGATGACCCTCTCTTTGAGCCTAGATAGACACAAAAAGCTGGAGTAACTCAGCGGGACAGGCAGCATCTCTGGAGAGAAGTAACGGGTGATGTTTCGGGTGGAGACCGTTCTTCAGACCCAACCCAAACCTGTCTCAACCCGAAACGTCACCCATTCCTTCTCTCCAGAGATGCTGCTTATCCCCCCGCTGAGTTACTCCAGCACTTTGTGCATATCTTCGGTTTAAAACAGCATCTACAGTTCCTTCCTACATACTCTCTTTGACCTTGTTCTGGAGTTTTCAGTCCAGAATGTAACTAGACATAGTAATGACAGAGATTAATGAGGAGGTGGGGAGAGATGGGGCTGGCGGGGATAATGGTTTTTAATGTTCTGCTCAATTGTGCCTTCAATTAGCATTCAGTTAATCTGCTCCACAGGCACAAGGAAAGGAGGAGCTAAAAACGGATATCAGTGAATCACTGGCAAGATCCAAGTGTGAAGAGAACCATAAATAATTTAAAACGGCATGAGACGGTCTTTATTTTTAGCAAAACTGCATGCTCCTGAAAAGCTGTGGATTAAAGAAAAGTTTCAGTGAAACCCTTTGCTGATCAAAGCAAATCCAGACAATGTGGTTTAAAAATGCATCCTCTAACACCTGATATGTCCGTGCCAACCCTACATGATTAAATCCAGTGGGTGAGTCGACTGAGTGGAGGACCGAGGCTTGGAACCTTTACACAATTATCATTTCATTTTGTACAGTGCATGCCACATAGGTAACTCACACAATTATTGCATTACCTTGGCAACAGCTTGCTCTGCAATTGTGCTTGGCCGCCGTTGACGAGAATCCAATCTCTGGTCTACAGGGAAACTGCTTCTGTGAGATTTTAGTCTCTCCACCAAAAGATAATAGATAGCAGCAAAATGGTTATAGCTCTTGTTCTGTAAAGACTGTAAGGGCGACAAAGCGAAAGCAAATGTTAGTGGAGAGGAATAGTGGGAGACTTCAATGTTTATATCATAATTTATTTCTACATATTTTCCAAGAGAAAATTGGTAGTGGGGAAGTAGTGTCTAAAGGCGTGTAGACACAAGGAACTGCAGTGGCTGGTTTACAGAAAAAAAAACACAAAGTGATGGAGTAACAGCAGTTCAGGCAGCATCTCCAGAGGACTCGGATAAGTGACATTTTAGTTGGGAACCTTCTTTAAAATGGTGTGTAGAAGGGTCCCGATCTGAAGCGTCACCTATCCATGTCCTCTGCAGATGCTGCCTGACCTACTGAGTTACTCCAGCATTTTGTGTTTTTATTTCTGAGGATTTGACTTGTTTAAGCCAGGAGAGTTCTGCAGATGGCCGGCCTCTTTGAGCCTCATTACTTTCCTCCTGATGTGATTTCTGCGTGTTTCTCTTTTCCCTGATCAATGCTCCACTTCTGTCCATTGATTAAGATGTTGCCGAGGTCATTTTCTCCCTTCCTGAGTATTGTGGGGAAATTCTCGGCAATATATAATCCAGACTGGAAAGAAACAATGTATTTTTACAAATTGACTAGAGGTGTGATTATTACATTCTGCGCAAAGCAGAGACAAGGAAATAAAGGCTGCAGAATTTCTCAGGAAATAAAAGCAACTTCTCCAGGGAATGAAAGGAACAAACATAAAAGGACAGAGAATTCAATTGGGAATTTTCTTCTTATGAAATAAGTGTAGCACATTTTGAGATTTTGTGAAAGGAATGCTGCAGGAATGAATATTTAATTCTACTTCTTCCTGCCACTGGTGAATAGTCCCACGTTAATTTGCCTGATGGCTATGGATTCTTGAGACACAAAACTGCTCAATGAAATTTGGATGAGAGTCCACTCATTCAAGGGAACATACTTGGACACCAGGGGTTTGCACTTGCTCACCTCTAGTGAAACCACAGGAGAGAAGCGGAAAGACAGGGAGAGCTGGAGGTTGCCTCGTTTTACCCCCACTTAAGTAAGCTAACATCTAAGTACGACAGAGAATCCTAGACCAGGAGGCAAGATTGCTCACTACAGGCGTGTCTGAGCAGCTGTAACTGATGAATGATAGTTTCTGATTTTAGATTTAGTTCTCAGTGAATTCCAAATTTCCATCACAATCTGTGTTGTTTCTCTAAAGGCCTCTCCTCCCCCTCCTCCCTCAACCTTCTTTTCCCAAAACATTTCCTTAAATCATTTACATTACAGAAAATAATAAATCCCAAGCTATCAGGGTCAGTATTCAAAGTATTGCATGCCTAATACTCGTGTTGTTGTGCACTAATACTCCTAATACTCAGAGTATTTAATGCTCAGGTAAAAAAAAAAAAATACAGCTTGTACCTCAATAGTTTTCTGCTGGTCGATCCCCAGGCTGTGCATTAGTCGTAGAACCTGTTCGTTGTATTCGCCCATGCTGACTTCATTCTCACTGGGTTGCGGATATATAACTGGTCTCTGCACTGGGACTTCAGCCAGCATCCATTTGTGCTCCTTTATCTGGCTAATTGTGAGTCTTTTGGAAGGGTCTAAGACCAGCATGCGTCGAATGAGATGTTCACAGTCTGGCAGGTGAGAAAGTCTTGATGAACTGATGTTATGGTCACCAACAACTGGATCACATATTAATCAAGGTTCCTACAAATAAACATTTGTGCAACAGTTTTGGATGTCGGATTGTTGCTCCCACACATGGCATCAAGTGAAAGGATTGGGCTGGCGCTGAGAGTTGAACAATCTAACACTGCCACGGACCAATGCCCTCCCCTGAACTTTTCAAAAAGTTCAGAGTCCAGCCTTCCGTGTTGTAGCAGTACCTGTTCTACTGCGTAGGGGCAGGTCCTCCTTTTCCCAGACTAGACCTCAATACAACCCATCAATCAAGGATCCATAATCTTGCCAGCCTTGTACTTCACTCTAATAGGAACACGTAGGTTCTGAATTCTTCCTACCTCACTTTTAAAATCCATGCCCCTTGCCTAATGTTCTTTTACCTGCAAACAGACTCTCCTAGTCAATATTTGAGAGCTCCTGCCTGATGCCATCCTGCCTAAGGCTCCCACTGACTCAACAACTGCTTGCACAGCCTCATTTGCAGTGCAACCCCTTCTCAAGTAGGAACATCCGACTTACTTAAGAAAACCCATTGCTTAAGAAAACTTTCCTTGATATCTCATATAACAAGAATCTACCCTATTTAATCCCTTGGCAATAAGGCCGCTTCAGTCAATAAAGTAAAGTTAAAATCACTGACTTTTACAATCCCAATATTCTTACGTCTATCTGTGATTTGCTTACGTATATCTCCTCTAATTCCCACTGCCTAGTTGGGGGAGTATCGTATAATCCCAGCAAAGCGGGAGGTTTGATCACCCCGACGGGAGCTTCGAACGCTGGCTGCGGACTGTTCGACTGCCCCGACTGCGGGAGAATAAAGAGGAAGGAGATTGGACTTTATTGCCTTCCATCACAGTGAGGAACGTAGGGGATCTGCTGTGGTGGATGTTTATATTAACTTTTATGTAGTTGTGCGTCTTGTTGCTTTTTTTAGTATGACTGAATGGTAACCTGAATTTCACAGTACCTTAATTGGTACATGTGGCATTAAACTAATCTTAACCGTGAAACCTTGCAGTGATCAACCCTTTCTTAGTTTTAAATTCTTCCCATGTTGACTCACTGGATGTTCTCCCTGGGATATTGACTCCAAGTACATTTTTCCACAAAACTGTTTTTCGCCATTTCTCAGTACCCATGACAATAATAAACCAATACCAATGCTGCCATGATGATCACACTCATCAATAGTGCAATCTCAGCAGACACATCAGTCAGAGTGAAATACAATTTTGAAATACTGAAAGTAAAACCAGTCTAGCCTGGAGCCTTGCTCCCATTTAAATCACGAGTGACGTCATTCAACCAGATGCTGTGTTTGATACAAATGACTCACTTCCGACGCAGTGTGCAGCTCAACATTTTAAAGTTCTCACCTTCAGACATGAAGTATGGAATTCTAAACCTGCCTTCCAGAACCCTCTGCCTGAGCACTGGAAGTGTTGGACCATCAAAGGGTAGAGCTCCACAAACCAACACATAGAGGACCACTCCGAGACTCTGCAGACACAACAAGAAGCAGGTTTATATAGAAATTGGAAAATACTATATTGTTCATAATCTACAATTCAATGGATAGGCGTTCTAAAAATTCAGGTAAACAACACCCCCTAACTCTCCCTTGTCTACCCTGCCCTTTACTTCCTCAAAGAATTCCAACAGATTAGTTGGTCAAGATCTTCCCTTCTCAAAACAATGCTGACTTTGGCTTATTTTATCATGTAGTTCTAAGTGCTCGGAAACCTCATCCTTTATAATGGACTCTAAAATCTTGCCAACCACTGAAGTCAGGTTAACCCACCCAGTTCCCTCCTTTGCTCCGCTTCCTTCTCGAACTGCCGATAGGTTGGGTTTGTTCTAATTTGAAGGATGACGCTATGAAGACAGTCATTTTCCCAAAGTAGAGGACAGGTTTAGGATGCGTGGGAAGAAATTAAAAGGGATCTCTGAGATAGGTTTTCCACACAGAGAATGATGGATATCTGGAACAAGCTGCCAGAGTAGATGGTGGAGGCGTATACAATTACAATGGTTAAGGAACATTTGGACAGGTACTTGGATAGGAATGGAGTACAGGGATATGGGCCTAATGCAGGCAAATGGGATAGCATTAATGGGATGGATAGCATGGATGAAGTGTGTCGAAAGGCTTATTTCTGGCTGTATGAGTCTATGATTCTAATCCTTGGAAATAAAATCAACCATTTCAAAAGAGTAAGCTAATTTCTAAAAAATATTATTTCAAACTATTTTTAGGGTTTAAGAAAAATGATTACCCAGATGTCCAGTAGAGGTCCCTCGTATTGCTGTCCTTCAAAGACCTCTGGGGCCGCGTACGGTGGGCTTCCACACCATGTGGCCAAAGGTTCCCCTGGTTTGTAGAAGTTGCCAAAACCAAAATCTGTTCAAACAGAACACAGTACAGCTGGTCAGACGAGGTTATTTATGATGTTCCTCTCTTGTGAGGTTGTACATTCCACTCACAACCTTTCCTTGACAATATCATCATTGAAGACATTTTGGTCAGCTGTTATGACTGTAGGCATCACATGGGAGTCTGTGAGAGCAACTTTTAGAAGCTTGCATTCACCAATGGATTGTGGACAACGCCACCATCGCCATATCAATTAAAGTGTAACCTGCCAGTCTGAGAAAGTGCAGACTGGCTTCCCAGATGTATGAAACCATTTTCTTTGTCCTTCCCCTCCTCTCTTCCAGCTTTCTCCCCTGTCCCCCCAACAATGTCTGAAAGCGGGTCATGACCCAAAACATCACTATCCCCATTCTCCAGAGATGCTGCCTGATCTGCTGAGTTACTCCAGCACGTTGAGTCCTTTTTTTATGCCAGCATCTGCAGTTCCTTCTTCCACCAAAGAACAAACTAGTATTTTAAAGTTTTAGGATTTTCAGCAATTGTTCAAGTCAAGGTTATCACTGGTTTAAGGCACTCCCTATAATTGGGTAGATTTAATTCTATCCCAATTGGTGATAGATTGACAAAGATATCCTCAAAATGTCCCAGTAAAAGATGGAAAAAAATGATATTGAGGCTGATGTTGAGACTAAGTGATGTATAACTTGATTTGTAGTGAAAGATGAAATCAATGGCCATCAGAAACAAGAAAATAGAGGCAGGAGTCATTCACTTGTCAATCCAGAATGATGTCTGGGGGGGGGGGGGGGGGGGGGGGGGGGGGGGGGGGGGGATATTGGCTATAAGGAGAAATTGTTTTCTCTGGAATGTTTCTCTGGAGGTTGCTGTTTTTTGTAAACGAGCAATTGCAATTCCTTGCTTTTATATGACACTCTTCCCCAGTGGAATTGCAAAGGATCAGGGCACAATTATCAGATTAATCTAAATAAACCCAGCAATCATTTGATCTTTTTCTCCTAGCTAATCCCTGACTCTTTTTAATTCATCTTTTAATTGGGTTATAGAATGTGGATATTGCTGCCAATGATAGTAGTTATTGCCCATCTTTAATTATCCTTGAGAAGCTGGTTCTGTATCACTGCAGGTGAACATACATTCATCAGTTCTGGGGTCTTGCCCCAATGATAATGAAGGAGCTATGTGATGTCCCCTCGTTAGGAGCTGTAAGATGTCCCCTCGTTAAGATAGCGTGTGGCAGAAGGAACTTGCAGGGGTTTGCAGAATTGCAGGTGCAGTTCTTCACCTAAATGACAAGTTTTGGAGGTAATGCCAAAGAAGATGGTGCAATGCATTTTGTAAATTATACATATAGTAGATGGACTGTGCCAGTGATGAAGGGCTTGGACGTTTGTGATGATGGATGAAATACCAATCAAGAGACTTGTTCATTTCTGGTAAATGTCAGAGCTAGTCCTGCACACATCCAGAGCATTCAATATTCACCAACCCCCAAAGCAAAAACCATGCATCTGAATGAGCCAAGCAAATGTGTAGATCAATGGCACATTCCTGATCAAGGGAAGTGGTCCATGTTTCCCATGCCATTCTGGCAATATAACCGTTCCCTGTATTTGGATAAACAATCTGATCTCCAACAAAATTAAACAGTGCTGAGAATGACAGAAAGAATCCACGGGGAGATACTGGGCCTATGAAAGAAAATGTTGCAGAGGAATGGGAAAATATAGAATATCTACCCCTAGAAACCAACTGGGCCACACATCAAATGGGCTCCTTCTATGTGGTAATGATTAGATAAATCATTTGATTACATCTAGTTACTGTCAACAGGAGGCAATCTCGTTGAGATATAAGATCGTGTGAGGAATGGATAGGGTCGAAGGTGAGACACCAAACTGCAATGTTTATGTGCGAGGGGCTGCCGCAGAAGATGGCAATGACCATTTTCATTGAGATGAGGAGAGATTTCTTCACACAGGTAAATGTGTGGACTGCTCTAACCACAGAGAGCAGTTTTTAGATGTAGTTTAGATTTTTAGTTTAGCGATGCAGCGCAGAAACAGGCCCTTCGGCCCACCAAGTCCAAGCTGACCAGCGATTCCTGCACACTTACACTATCCACTGGGGAAAATTTACAATTTTACCAAGCCAATTAACCTACATACCTGTATGTCTTTGGAGTGTGGGAGGAAACCAGTGATCCCAGAAAGAACCCACGCAGGTCATGGGGAGAAGGTACAAACTCCATATAGACACGCACCCATAGCTGGGATCAAATCAGGGTCTCTGGCGCTGTAAGGCAGTATCTGTACTGCTGTGCCACCGTGCGTCATTTATGGAAACAGATCCCTGGAACTTCAGCAGAGTGAACCGTACACTAACTGGGAGCTCCTCGGCTTCACTGTGTACAGAGGCTCCGCATTTCCCAGGAAAAAAGTGGCTCCATTGGCTCCATCGCACTGCCAGTCCCATTGATGTCTGAGACATTTTGTGCTCACAGGGTGCATGAACTGGCTTAAGTAATCCATAAAGATGTCAAAGATTTGTGTGGGAAGATTACATTTCTTAAATACTAGTTCAGAAAGTGTCCCTGTAGGAGCATTCAATATACGCTTAGAAATAACTGTTTCTCCAATCTGTTTGTGATCTGTGAAACCCATCGCATACAAATTAGAAAAGGAAAATAAAAATTGTAGTTACAGAAGTGAGTCTCTTGTATCTCCATAGCTTTTATCGTGCCGTAGGATATTCCAAAGAGCTTTACAGATAATGGAGAGTATTGACTGGTGTGGAAAGCACTGCAGTCACTTTACACACACCAGCTCCTACAAACGGTAACGTAATAATGACCTGATAATCTAGTGATAAAAACCAGGACTCTTCCCGTTTACGTAGTCTCATGAAAGTCTTGCATGTAAAATTATAAAAGGACTGGACAAGCTAGATGCAGGAAAAATGTTCCCAATGTTGGGGGGGGGGGGGGGGGGGGGGGCAGAACCAGGGACCAAAGTCTAAGTATAAAAGGGAGGATATTTAAAATTGAGATAAGGAAAAACATTCTCACCCAGAGTTATGAATTTGTGGAATTCTCTGCCACAGAAGGCGGAGGCCAATTCACTGGATGAATTTAAAAGAGAGTTCGATAGAGCTCTCGGGGCTAGCGGAATCAAGGGATATGGGGAGAAGGCAGGCATTGGTTACAGATTGTGGATGATCAACCATGATCACAATGAATGGCGGTGCTGGATCAAAGGGCCAAATGGCCTCTTCTTGCACCTATTTTCTGTTTTCTATGTTTTCTTGAAATAATGCCATTGGATCTTTTATCCACTTGACTGAGTATCTCCTCTGAAGTACAGGATCTTTATCAACGTAGCACTGACCTGTACCACACAAAAGTCTTATTTTAAGATTTTTGTACTCAAGGCTCAAGAATGGGTTTTCAATTCACAACCTTCTGATTCAGATTAAAATTAGTCTATTTCACTATGTTATTAAAAATTACTCTTACAAGAAATCAAGATAAAGTAATAAATGAGTGCCAACTTTTCACTCCGTTAGCTCCTCAATAACACTGGTTTACCGTTCACCTTTGGTCTTAATGGGGCAATGCTTCTTGCAAGCATCTAACAGAGATTTCACCAGGTTGCAATAGATGTCCCATAGTACTGAATTCACAGGAGTAGGGTGCACTATGGAAAGAGTTGTGGCCAAAAGCACATCTGGTCATTCCATCAGTTGCATAGTTCTTGAAAGTTTATTGGAACAAGAACCCTTCTTGACTTGAATGTTACCTATTTTAATTGTATACTGAAGCCCACTCATTCGAGTTGGATAGCATATTTAACTAACCAAAGGCAAAATCCAGACTCACTGCCAGGAGTGAAGGAGGCTGAGGTGACCTGATGGAAGTATATTGGATTATGAGAGGCATAGATGAGATAGAGAGGCAAATTTTATTTCCCATGACATAAAAAACAAGAGATAGGTTTGTGAGTTTTAAAGGGGATCTGTGAGGTAAGCTTTTTACACAGAAAGCAACTGATATCAGGTATTTGCTACCAGAGGTGTTGGTTGTTTCAGAAGTAATTATGATTTTTAATATGCATTTAGACAGACAATTAAATAAGTAAGGCACAGAAGTGTATGGTCCTAATGTGACCAAACTGTATGAGTGTGCATGGGCAAAAAGATCAGCATGGACGTGGTGGGCTGAAGGGCCATTTATGTGACTCCATGGCTCAATATTAACTGTTAAAAACAGATTATCCAGTTGTGAACACATTGCGGTTTGTAAAATGACTGTTGCATCTCTTACATCACTAAATACACGTTAAAAATAGTAAACAGGATGCAATGTATTTTAGAACATAGAGTACTAAAGCATGAAGTACTTAAAGCATGAAACAGAATTCACCATCTCACCTGTCGACCCCGCTATCCGTCCATGTCTGCCTGAAAGAACTCCTTCAGCTCCATACTCACCACCCTCCAAATTGTTGCCCCTCATTTGTTAAATATCCCCTCCTTTAAACTATGCCTCTGGTTCCTGATGCCACTCTGGTCCAAGAGAATTCTTTCATGAATTTATACCGTTATAAAGTACCCCTCGGTCTCCTGCGATTATAGTCCTAGCCCGCACAACCTTCCCCTATAGCTCAAGTCCTGGCAACATTCTCACAAATCTTCTCGACACTCTTTCCAGCTTAACGACATCGTTCTTATAGCAGGATGACCAAAACTGAACATCTCAAAAGGGATATGAGAAGTGGACAGACTTGGATTATTTTATCTGGAATGTCAGAGGTTGAGGGAGATTTGATAGAAGTATATAAACTTATGAGAGGTGTAGATAGGGTATACAGTCAGGACCTTTTTCCCAGGGTGAAAATGTCCAACACTAGAGGGCATAACTATAAGGCGAGAAGGGAAAGTTTAATGGAGATGAGTGGCGCAAGTTTTTTTTTTACACAGAGTAGTAGTGGAGGCCTGGGGTGGTGGTGGAGATAGATACGATCGTGGCATTTAAGAGGCTTTTAGATAGGTACGTAGAAGTACAAGGAATAGAGGGATATTGATCATGTACAGACAGATGAGATCAGTTTAACTTGGTATCATGTTCAACACAAACATTGTGGTTCCTATGCCTGTTCTATGTTCTGAGTGCTACATAATTGCACATCTTTTTTCAACGGCTAAACTGGCTAATTATATGTAAGAGAACAAAGAGAAATTCCATTCTCTCATCTGGAAAACCTTCGGAAAAGACTGACATCAGCGAGAATAGTCAGTTTAGCTTAAGAGCTACAGTGTGGAAACAGGCCCACCGAGTCCATGCTGATCAATGATCACCTAGCCAACTAAAAGATTCAAGTGTGTAAGAAGGAACTGCAGATGCTGGTTTAAACTGAAGATCGACACAAAAAGGCAGGCAGCATCTCTAGAGAGATGGAATGGGTGACGTTTCGGGTTGAGACCCTTCTTCAGACTGAAGAAGAGATATAGAAAGTGATGTGGTGCGATAAAGAACAATGAATTAAAGATATGCAAAAAGTAACGATGATAAAGTAAACAGGCCATTACAAGCTGTTTGTAGGGTGAAAATGAGAAGCTAGTGCGACTTGGGTGGGGAAGGGATAGAGAGGGAGGGAGGAAATGCCGGGGCTACCTGAAGGAAGTGAGAGAAATCAATATTCATACAACTGGGCTGTAAGCTGTTCAAACAAAATAGGAGTTGTTGTTCCTCCAATTTGCATTTAGCCTCACTCTGACAATGGAGGAGACCGAGGACAGAAAGGTCTGTGTAGGAATGAGAAGGAGAATTAAAGTGTTCAGCAACCGGGAGATCAGCTTAGTTCACGCGGGCTGAGTGAAGGTGTTCCGCGAAACGATCGTCCAGATTCAAGTGCTGGAGCATAACAGCAGCTGACCTTTGACATTCTGACCAACCATCCCTTGAAATTGTGGCGAAAATTCTTTAAAAAAAAATAAATCCATCGTAGAACAAAGCAAGTTTGCCTATCCTTTTTAATGACCTTGACTCTTCTGTGGTGAAAATGTTATCGACTCTCTTCTCCCCACCCTCCCCAACCCACAGCCCAATAGCAGGGCTACAGTTTAGCAAGAGAATGTATGCAGCTAAGCTGCTGACAAAAGAATCAGATAGGAGCTCATGGTTATGAACTCGTTTCCTGAGCGGTCTCATTTAACGAACAGCATACTGATCAGCAGTGTTTGACGTCAATCCTCTGCTCTCCAGCAGTTAAAGGATATATCACAGGGACTGCTTCACAATGAGAGGCACTCCTGTCACCGCGTCAAGCTGCTTTCTCTCTCTTCCTCCCCCTCCCTGTACTATTACCATTAATCCCCATATGGAGGGGGCTGAGTTGGTGGCTCCCTGGAATAACCTGACCTGGGTTCCACTTCCAAATGCGAAAATGTCTTCCAGAAATAATTCCTTCCATCTTACAAACGGCGGCTCATCCATCAAAAAATGGGGGGAAAGTGCAGAGTAAACCCTGCCCCAAGCTCTCAACGAGAGATTCTCAGAATAATAGTTAAATCTCTGTTGCAGTCAAAAACCCCACTGGGCTGGTAAGCTGTTACTGCTGTGCAGGAGAAAGAAACTCACATTCAGACAGAGCCTTTCAGAACATGCCAAACACTCACAGCCAATTAAATATTTATTTTAAGATCTGGCAATTGTTATAATGTAGGAAAAATGGCAGCCAATTTGGGCAGAGCCAGGTCCCACCACAGCAACAGACTGTCTTGTTTTATGCAGTTGGATCATAGGTGAGCATTGGCCCAGAATTATTTCTCTGCCCTGTTTCGAAATAGTGCCACGGATCTCTTAAGACTAATGCTTGCGGTTTAATGCCTCATCCGAAAGGCATGGATCTTTTTTCACACGGAGCGTGGAGCGGCTAAGGGAAATATTAGGGGCAGGTAAAATTACAGCATTGAAAAGACATTTGGGCAGGAACATGGATAGGAAAGGATCAGAGGGATATTGTCCAGGCGTCGGCTATTTCCAGAGGTTTGAGAATAATAATCTAATTTGAACTGCAGTGTCACCCTAAGGGAGTGCTGCACTGACCCATGTGCTGTCTTTTGGGAAAGATCCAAAATCAAGTCCCTGTCTCCCAATTCAAGAAAAACACCACATGGCATCCTTTCAAAGAGGAGCAGGAATGTTATTCCTGGTGCCCTGGGGTGAATATTTATTCTTCAGCTAACCTCACTCGCATGGATAATCTGGTTAGAATTACCTTGTTTGTGGGTTTGATGCCCTCAGAGTGTGTGTTTCCCATGTTAGCACAGTGGCAACACCTAATAGTACACCAATGCCTTGGTGTGGCGCCTTGATGTGAGAGTCCTTTTACTCTCCCTATCCTTGAATACAGATGTTCATCATTAATCAACAGAATAATTTTATTTTCTTTAAACCCATCTCTTCAAACAAATGTGTCGGAAGGAACTGCAGATGCTGGTTGAAACCAAAGATAGGCACAAAATGCTGGAGTAAGTCAGCAGGACAGGCAGCAGCTCTGGGGAGGAAGGTGACGTTTTGGGTCGAGATCCTTCTTCAGACACCTTCAACCGAACGTTTGTACATCTCGTTTTAGACAATAGGCGAAGTGTTTTCCCCAGGGTGGAGAAGTCAAAAGCGAGAAGGCTTAGGTCATTGTGGATGTGCAAGGCAAGTGATTTTATACACAGTGAGAGTATTGGCTGCCTGGAACCGGCTGCCAGGTGGCAGTGGAGACAGACATGATTGTGATGTTCAAGTGGCCATTAGACGGACACATAAGCAGCTACAGGATGTAGGAAGGTGTGATCAAGTGCAGGCAGATGGGGTTCGTTTAATTTGACACTATGATTGGCAGAGATATTGGGGCTGAGAGACCTGTTCCTGTGCTATTTTAACTATCATCGAAGCCTGAGTACAAAGTTTTCTTTGATCATACTCCTGTATTAACTAACCCTAACCCTTGCTATGGCCCCTACAGCTCCACAGTCAGGAAATTAGAACCAAATTTTGAGGAAAACACATTAATTCCACCTGCCAGCCAAACACTGCAACATTGCCTGTGTGTGTGTGTGAGTGGGAGTGGGAGTGTGTGTGTGTGTGTGTGAGTATGTGTGCGCGTAAGTGTGTGTGTTCTGTGCATGTGTATGTTCTGTATGAGAGTGTATGTGAGGTAGGGTGTGCGTGTGTGAGGGGTGTGGGGTGTGTGAGGGGGGTGCGGGTGTTTGAGGGAGGAGTGTGGGGTGGTGGGGTGTGTGAGGGGGGTGTTTCTGTGTGTGGCTCTGGGTGTGTTTCTGTGTGTGTGTGTGTGTGTGTGTGAGATTGGTGTGTGGGGTATGCAGGTGAGGGTGTGTTCTGTGCATGTGTGAAGGGGAGGTGTGGGTGAGTGTGTGTTAGGGCCATGTGAGTGTGTTCTGAGCATGTATGTATGTGGGTGTGTGTGCGGGTGTATGTGGGGGGGGGGGGGGGGGGGGGGGGGTTAAAGACAAAAAAGGGAATTTCCTTTAAATCAAGTTGCACATCAAGATTGTACTCCCCACCCCCTCCGACTCTAACATCATCCCCTTATTCTCTGTACAAGTGGTGGCCCAGCATTCAACATTCACAAACTATATGATATCTTCAAGAGATTTAAATCATTCCAGATTATTTCTTCAGCTTTTAACATTTGGCCCCGGTGTTGAAATCAAAGGAAAATGATCAAGTTTTACAGCCCCTGGCCGTGGAAGGCCGCCCGTTTAGTGCTGTAAATGGAGATGCTTTGAAGTGCTGAATCAAAGCACAATCCACATCAGTGACCTTTCACTGCGTAAAGGTCACAGGCTACGGTGTTGGTAAATGCCTTTCAACTGTCAAACTGAGCATGAGTGTGAGCTTCACAGTTTGACTGAGAAAAGATGTGCAGTATGTGACCAGAAAAGGGGTGCCAAGGAGGAAATTCCTCTTGGGAAACAAAACACTGATTATGAGAGGCCACTTGGCCCATTGTCTCTGTGCCAGTTACTGGTACAACTCTCCAAATCGTCCACTCTCTGCAGACAGCCCTCTGTTTTATCCTTGGCAATATTTAACTTCAATCCATTTGAAAGTTATTATTGAATCTACTTCTGCCATCTTCTCAGGCAGTGAACACATCAGCTGTACCAAAAATAAAACTGTTCTTCTTCTTTTGCCTTAAACCGTTGGCCTTCGGTAACCAGTTTTGTAGCAGACGTATGAAATGATTCAAGGATGTTATCGAAGACATTTTGCAATAGTGCAAGATTCCCTTTGACTCCTGGGAATCTGATTCACGAAGGAGAACATGTAGCTTCAGGAGTCTCTCACCTTAAACTTGTGCCAGCAGGCAGTGGGGGAGGGGGGGAACCATGATGATTCAGGGCGATCATTGGAGGAGGGAGGTGTCGGTTAGATGGAAGTAGGGTGGTGGGACAGAGGATAGCCGTGGGAACTTCCACCTCCCCGCGGTCAAATTGCTGCGTCGAAGTGATCGAGGCACCCGATGTTGAAGCCCCCGCGAACGGGCCGATTGAAGCCCCCGCGATTCGGGGCGGACTGAGCTGCTGTTGCTGGAGTCGGTCACCAACCAGGTCAGCTCCCAATGTTACCATTCACAGGGCCCATGGCCGAAGCCTCGCGTGTGTGAGCATGCCCGCGCGGCCGCCAAGAAATTGTGTCCCCCCCCCCCATGTTTTGATAGCGATTTCCGTGCCTGATTGGAGCACAAGGCAATTGGATCCAAAATTGGTTTGGTAATAGGAAAGGGTTGCATTTGTGATTTGAAGTTCTGACCAGGGGTGTACCTAGGTGTTGGTGTCTTGCTATTTATCACATCCATTAAAAATTTGGATATGAATGTAGTCAGAATGATTACTAAATCTGTTGATGACACAAAAAATCAGTGGTGGATAATGAGGAGGATAATCTCTGGCTACAGAAAGGTGCTGACCGGATGCCAAATTGGACAAATGGCAGATGGAGTTTAATCCTGTTAAATGCAAAGTGATTTATTTTGGGAGGTCAAATAAAATTAGGATATACACATCGAATGGTAGGGTCCAAGGGACAGAAATACCTTATGTACAAATCCACAGATTCCTGAAGGTGGCAGAATACGAAGATAGGGTGGTAAAGGTAACTAGTGATGTGCTAGGCCAGCGGTGGGGAACCTTTTCAGGTTGGAATGCCGCATTAGGTTAGCTGTAATCTAAAAAGGCCGCATCCAAGAAACTTCAATTAGATATACTTCAAAATGTACATTATTTTGTTAAAATAGCCCTCATGACTTACTAATGTTTTAATTGTGGCCGTTAGTTGGGGAGGATTATTTCGTTGAATCTTCTTTTACTCTTTGGTGTTTTAAATACGTTCATTTTAAGATTAAAATAAAAATAATAAAAGATGAACAAAAACATATTAATAAAAATAAAAGGATTTGTTCTACAAAATTTGGATTCATTCAAAAGGCCGCACTTAATGGCCTAGAAGGCCGCATGGGGCCTTAAGACCGCAGGTTCCCCACCCCTGTGCTAGGCCAATGCTGTGTGTTGTTTATATCAATGATTTGGATGAGAATGCAGAAAACGTAATCAGTATGTTTGCAGATAACACTAAAGTGGCTGGTATTGTAAATAGCGAAGATGGTTATCAAAAAATATATCAGAACATTGATCAGTTGGGCAAATGGGCGGCGGAATGGTTAATGGAGTTTAATGTAGATTACTGCGAGGTGTTGCATTTTGGGAAGTCAAACCAGGGCAGGACCTTCAAAGTGATTGGCAGGATCCTGGGGAATGTTGTAGAGCAGAGGGATCTAGGAGTGCAGGTACATAGTTCCTTGAAAGTGGCGTCACAGGTAGATAGAGTAGTCAAGAAGGCTTTCAGTACATTGGCCTTTATCATTCAGGGAATTGAGTATAGAAGTTGGGATGTTATGTTACAGTTGTTCAAGATGATTAGTGAGGCCGCATTTTGGAGTATTGTGTTCAGTTTTGGTCATCCTGATATAGGAAGGAAGTTGTTAAGCTGGCTAGAGTGCAGAGAAGATTTACGAGGATGTTGCCAGGACTCAAGGAGATAAATCTGGGATTTTTAAGGAGTTTGTCTCTGCAATGAATATTATGACTTTATTGGATGTCTAGCAAATCTGGATCACCCATGTTCACCAGGGAAGGAAACCTGCTTTCATCATTCAATCCAGTCTACATGTAACTGTCAACTGAGCAACAGGGTTAATTTGGAAACAGTTCAGCAAGCCCCACTCTTTCAACAGCAATTAAGGATGAACAATAAATATCTGCCTTGCCAACAATGGCCAGATCCTGTGAGCAAATATTTTTAAAATTGCATTGAGTGTAATGTGTGTGGGAGGGAAGTGGGGCCAGGGGTGTCTCAGTTGAACACACTCTCTGAAAATATGTGTGTTAATGGAATATTCTTTAGATCCTTCCTGCATGGCCAGAGTCTCACTCTCAAAGCACCCTACCCTCAAAACGGTTTCGATGAGAATGCAACAATTGTCCAACCCTTTGTATACTGTGTTTTTGCAGAGAGGGTCTGGTCCCAGAGGATGCAAGGATCCTTATTGAGTTTTGTCCCAGGCATCTAGTTGGGTGGCACTGCAGTGGAGCTGTTAAAGCTGCTGCCTCACGGTGTCAGGTAGCTGGGTTTGATCCTAACCTCGGGTCCTATCTGTGTGGAGTTTGCATGTTCTCCCTGCGAACGCATGGATTTTCTCCGGATGCTCTGGTTTCTTCCACATCCCAAAGACAGGTGGTTTTATAGGTCAATTAGCCTCTATAAATTGCTCTTAGTGTGTAGGGAGTGGATGTGAAAATGGGATAACATAGAACTAGTGTGAAGGGATGATGGATGGTTGGCATAGACTTGGTGGGAATCTCTAAACTAAACATCTAGTAACAGAGGCTCTCTGATCTCTGGGCTGATGTCAGCGATGTGTAATCAGACCAATGTCAAAGTGCTGCTGGACGATCAGTATTTCAGTGTAAGATGCACTTTGGACTGCCAGACATGCTTGTCTCCAGTACAGCGAGATGTCCGAAGGAAATACTGGCGACTGGCTCACTCCAGGTGGAAGCAGTACTTGGTGAGGAACATGCTAATGCTCAGTGTAGCCAACGCCAAGGCTCCGCAGACGGACTGCACTGTACATCCCCTCCCACATTTGTTTAAAGAGGCCACGCACGGTGGTGTTGTGCATGGAACGGCAATAAGTGAAGACAATGAATGCACATACTGGACCACAATGGGGAAGTATAAAGGAACATATACTTATGATTAAAGCCCATTTTTGGCCGACACTCTGTGGGCACCCAACATACCTGCGATTTTAATGTTCATGCTGCTGTCTAACAGCAGGTTCTCAGCCTTCAGGTCCCGATGCACGATCTTGCGGTTGTGACAATATTCCACGGCCGACAGAATCTGCCAGAACTTGCGCCTGGCCTCCAGCTCACTCAGCCGCCCGTGGTTCGCCAAATAATCTGCAAATCAAAGAATGAAAACTATGATACAACTCCTTAAAAAAACACAGGGAAATCTAGACTGTTGGACTCGGTATAGGCTTTTGAAACAGATGGTTCAATGTATATGGATACACGTGCCAATATACTAAACTAAAATAAACTAAAAATAGGGAGACAGGGAATAATGAGGCTTTCGTTGATATGCAAAAGGCAAGTGAGATTATCAACCTGTGTTCCCTACACGCACTCCAAAGATAACATGAGGTGAGGATAAACGGCGACTGGTGCTCTCAAACATGTGAAATACTACATTCCACTGACTGGTTAGCACGCAAAAAAAGCTTTTCACTGTACCTCAGTGCACGTGACAATAACCTAAATTAAAGTTTGTCCAGAAAGAGTCAGGTGCAGAAAGAGAAATTGAAAAAGTTGAAGAGAGGGAGTGAAAAAAATAAAATAAATCAGGATAAGAGAAAGAGTAAAAACAAATGGACGAGAGATGGGGAAGAAAGGAATAGTAATGGAGAAAGGTGAGGAACAGATGTGTAGAAGGGGGTTGCCCTTCCACAGGTAATATAAACATCGTGAATCGTGGAAAAGATGAAAATAGATTTGATGCTTTGATATCCAAATAGAGTGTGAAGTTTTGTGTCGAGTAGTTTTAATAATTAACACTTGAGAAAATAAAAATCTCATTGACATGATAATTATTTCTAAATATTTAGCAGTTGCATACCACATTCTAGAATTATCTTTCAGATTCCAGAAACACCCCACTGAATGCTGTTAAAATGATCAGGGAAATATAAATTCTCCAAATACATCTGCTGTTGAGAATGGAGCATTTGCTCTGCAGAAATCTGGAGGAGGAATGTCTGAGTTACCCCAGTAACCCTGGTGTTTTCCCAATGGAAGGACAGGACAGGACAGGTGCCCTGCTCATTTTCAGGGAGAATGTCAGGGTTCAAAATCTGCGAATGGAAAGGTCCGGAAGTGAACCACAATGAGGAAACAAAGAAATGATTAACAAATAATTCCCCCCCTCCCCCGTCCATCAGCCCAACAATTTCTAACTGATCGGTGATGGATAATCCCCTCTCCGTGACCTACGAGGAGGATCATAGAATGTAGATATGCAAGAGAGCGATCAAGCACTGTGTACTGACTCACAGAAAGGGGCCATCCCATTCGTTCCACTCTGCTCTCTCTGCCACTCCAATTTTTCTCTTGTTTGAATTACTCTTTATGCCACGATTGTAAATACCTCTGCTAAACTCCACGTCATCTTTCTGAATTAAGAGAGAATAACGTCTGAAGTTACTGCAATGCAGAGGAGGGGAAATGGGGAGAGTTGTGAGTAGGAGAGAAAAAAAGAGGAAGAAGAAAGTGATGAGAGAAATGCGAGGGGAAAAAAAAAGAAAGAGAAAGTGAGACAGAAATTATGAACGAAAAGGGAAAGTGAGGAAAACCCAAAAGAGATAACACAGAGAGGGAGGGGGGGCAAACAGTGAGAGAGAGAGAGAAAGAGAGCGAGAGCACAAGAGAAAAAAAGAGAGGGGGGAGAGAAAGAAATAAACTTTTAAGGACAGTTTCACCTTCTAAATAATCAACTGGTAGTGGGACAAGTGAATGCCAGTCAGCTGCACAGCTCTGGCTCAGAATGGTCAGAGAACACGAGGGAAAAGTAGCAGAACAGCAATGCTGGAACCATTGTGAGGCACCTCTGCTTTAAGGGTCTCAACATGCGGGCTGGTTAATTGCAGTGAAGAGTCATTACTCATTCCACACACAGCTGGGTGACATTAATGCAAGCAGGATATTCCTGAGTCCAACACCCAGCATTCCTCAGACAAGAATAAATATCAACAATGAGGAATAAATGGTACAAAGTCATTTGTTGGAACGATTTTAAATCAATCTAAACTCTTGTATGTTACACAGCAACAATTTGCAGTGAAAGGTTTATCAGATAGACTAAGAAATGAACAAATGCACAAACATGAAATCACTTCACTATGGCCTTGAAACGACACAGCAAACATTTAGCATGTGAGCAGTTAATGCGCTCATGTGCAAATCCTTTATCTCCCTACTTTACCAAGCATTGATGTGCTTATTTTAAATGGATAAGCACTTACATAAAACAGAGTAAGGACATGCACGGAACTCCCTGGTTCGTTAAATGAACTGAACTTGCATTTTCATAGTGTCACCACCTCTGGACGTACCCAAGTGGTGGTGGACTGTTCATGTGATACTTTCAAAGGTTTCTAATGCAGGGAATGAGGTCGTCAATATGCTTACAGCAAGCGTCCACAAATAAACAATGTCATGATGACCATGTTTGATATTGGTTTACAAATACTTTTGGTTAGAACAAGAGGATTAATTAATCAAAAAAAAACCCCAAGAAAACTGCAGATGCTGGAAATCTGAAATAAAAACAAAACATACTCAACAGGTCAGAAAGAATCTGAGGAAAGAGGAAGATTCAATGTTTCATGTCCGAAATCCTTCATCAGGCGGGTCTCCCTCGTGAAACATGCTGCCTGACCCGTGGAGTGTTTCCAGCATTTAACTGTTTTAAAATTAACTGCTCCTCAGAATCATGATGTGGTTTTGCTTACAGTGGACAGAAGGAACCTCATTTGATCATTTACATTGAGGAAATAAATAGGATAGACAAAAGAGAGCCGGCGGATGTTGTTTACCGGGATTTTCAGAAGGCCTTTGATAAGTATCTGCCTTATCTAAGGCCTTTGATGAGGCTGCTAAAGAAGATGAGAGCACATGGTATTAAGGGGAATCTAGGGAATTAAGCATCTAGCATGCAGAGAAGGTTGACTGCATGGCAGAAGGCAAAGTGTGTGAATAAAGGGGGCTTTTACTGGTTGGCTGCCAGTGACTAGTGGTGTTCCACAGGGGCCGGTGCTAGGGCCACAACTCTTCACGTTGTATATCAATGATTTGGATGAGGGAATTGAAGGCTTTGTGGCCAATTTTGAAGAAGATAGATGGATGGGCAGGTAGTGTAGAGAAAGCAGGGGCTTTGCAGAAGGACTTGGACAGATTGGAAGAGTGGGCAAAGAAGTGGGAGATGAAATAGTGTGGAGTCACACAGATTGGTGGTAGGAATAAAGGTGTTGACTATTTTCTAAATGGGGAGAGGATTCAGAAATCGGAGGTGCAAAGGGACTTGGGAGTGCTGATGCAGGATTCCCAAAAAGTTAATTTGCAAGTTGAATCAGTAGTTAGGAAGGTAAATGCAATGTTATAATTTATTTTGATAGGACTATAATATAAAAACAGGGATGTAATGCTGAGGCTTACATTACTGGTCAGACTGCATTTGGAGTACTGTAAGCAGTTTTGGGCCCCGTATCTGAGGATGTGCTGGCGTTGGAGAGAGTCCAGAGGGGGTATACGAGAATGATCAAGTGATGATTGGGCGTTTGACGATACGGGGCCTGTACTTGCTGGAGTTTACAGAGAGGGGAAAGTACGAGTTGTGAATGGAGGGGAAGAGAGGCTGTCTAATTCTCCATGAATCTGCCTGTTCTGCTGAATGTTTACAACGATTACATACAAATTCATACACGTTCTGCATTTATCTCCAGATTTCCAGCATCTGCAGGATTTTTTAAAATTTGCATTGATGTATACAACTAAGCAACTATTTCTGTCTACATTTCAAAAAGTAATTCAATGCACTTAAAAGAACTTTGGGAAGTTCTGTGGAGTTGTTGGCAGTTTATTTTATCTAGCTGACACATGCTGGAGGCATGGATTGCATAAACTGCCAGATGAGTTAAAAAAAAAAAAGCAGCTTACAGTTGTTTGAGCTGCATTAACACCAGTTTAAAAGGGTCCAGAAAAACAAACACATACAAGGATTAAATTGTCTTATCGTCATTAACACCTCATCTGTTGGTTTCATTTTACGGTATAATATTTTCTTCTTTTCTCAAATGCAATGAGCAAATCCACAGGAATATCCTCTCCAGGCCCACGTCCCCAGCATTGAGTCTCTGTTTACACTCAGTGGGTTCCAATGCCATTGTTCTCATTCTGACACCAGATTCACAAGCAGGCAGTTTACATTATACACCTTCCCAGCGAGTTTACCTGATGACCCTTTTGGTTCCATTTGAATTTAATCTGTTTAGGCTCCTTATTATTTGTGCAAACAAAATTTCCCCGTGGTCTCGGCACTAACTGCTCACTCTGTATAAACTGCTACAGTCAAAGGTGTCCATAAGGTTGCTAAGAGGGCTTTTGATTTTGCTTTTGCCTCAGCTCCCGTGCTGCCAAGACCCCTGTCAAGGTTTGGTTTGGTTTAGTTTAGAGATACAGTGCAGAAACAGAGATCCGCATACACTAGCACTATTCAGCACAGGAGGCACAATTTACACTTTTTACCAAAGCCAATTAACCTACAAACCTGTACGTCTTTAAAGTGTGGGAGTAGACCGGAGCATCTAGAGAAAAACCACACGGAAAAAATACAAACTGTACTCTACTCCCTCAAAAGCCTTGTTTAACTCCACCCACGCAATGATCAATACCACTCTTTGCACGAGAAATCTTTTCCCACACCCCCCTGCATTTTTACTGGGCACTTTCATACCATGGTCCTTGATATTCTTTATTTAAACTTGGAATGATTAGTATACCTCAGATAATTCTTCCTCTCCATCAGAGGATATTGGAAGACAGGGAAATTGCAATATAAATTCTACACTGGGATAACTTTGGAGAGAATGAATTGACACACCATGCCTTTTGTATGAGCTTGTGTAAGATTGCCTGAAAAAATATTTTTACCACTACCCTATCCAGAGATGCTGCCTGTCCCGCTAAGTTACTCCAGTATTTTGTGTCTATCTTCGATGTAAACCAGCATCTGCTGTTCCTTCCTGCACAAGTAGAATGCAATGTCTGATTTAATTAATTGCTACCCCTCTATACTAGAATGTGGTTTCAATTTCAGATACATTTTCACAAAGTAATAATGATTTTTTTTTTAAAAAGAGATTCATTGAGGTAGCTTTTATTTGGGGAACTCTCTGTAAACATGAATAGATCCCAAACTCTGCTGGCCAGGTCTGAACTCACACCAGAACCTGCTCAGCTCAGCTCCTGAGCTTCCTGCCCTGCACTGGGGATTAATGTGTCATCCTGATTTATTATTACATGGTGTCCTACAGAATTTAGCAGAACAGAACCAAGCCAAAACTGGATTAGCCCTGAGGATACCTTGCTGGAATGAATGCTTGACGCAATAGAAATATCCTAGCTCCTAAAGCTTGCCTGTACCAATTGAACAGTTTAATACAGGAGAGCATGGAGACATTTTACAGGAAGGAAAGTAGATCAACTCAGAATGTGTGCTCCTGTGCATTGGACATGCGTGTCAAGTGTGAGTAGCACTCAACTCGGCCATGAATCAACAAAGTAGAACAATTTGTCTGTGGCTTGGTCTCAGCGTCGAGGAATACGTAGCAGAAAAGCAGAAAACAGATTATCAGCCTGAAAATACATCGAGGGAAAAGTGGAAAATTGCAAGTGTTATAACACTTCCCAACCACATTGCTGATTCTCAAAGCAACCCTTCAATCCATTCCCCAACTTATTTCCGGTAACTCATTCTCAGAGACATGCACATCCATTCCCCTAATTAACCACGTACCATCTACACACACAGGGTAAGTGACCAATTAATATACCAACTTGCATATGGGATGTAGTACACCAGGGTATGTAGGGAAACCCATGCAGGAGAACATGCAGACTCCACACAGACAACAATGGAGGTCACGATCGAAACCAGGTCTCTGTAACTGTGATGCAGTGTCTGGACAACATTCAGGCATGAGGTGTATAACATCATGAGGGGAATAGTGATGGGTGAATGCACAGAGTCTTTTGCCCAGAGCAGTGGAATCAAGACCCAGAGGACATAGGCTTAAGGTGAAAGGGGAAAGATTTAATAGGAACCTGAGAGCCAACTTTTTCACAGAGAGTGTGGTGGGGTATATTAAAGGAGCTGCCAGAGGAGGTAGTTGAGGCAGGTACTATAGCAAATATTAAAAAAAACATTTGGATAGGTGCATGGATTGGAAAAGTTTAGAGGAATATGGACTAAACATGTTCAGGTGGGATTAGCGTAGATGGGGCATCTCGGCTGCTATATGAGATGGGCCAAAGGACCTGTTTCCGTGCTGTATGACTCTATAGCTAGCTGTTGTATCACTATGTCACGCCAAATAAACAGTACTTTAGTAAATGGCAAAATCCAGAAGTCAACATCCGCAGCCAACATCGAGAACACAACATTAATCAACCAGTGTTACACAGAACACAAATGTCAGTACAATGGTGCTGAAATAAATCTTATTTAAACAAATTAGATTGTTTCAGAACTCAGCCCGTTTGAGGTGGAATCTGTAGATGTTCAATGTCACATCCATGCGTTCAAATTTCACAACAGGCTTGAAAAATTAGATGGTTGCTGATTTATAATTGTGTCTTTTGTCAATTTACTTTGATTTCCATCATTTTAATCAGAGAGATTCTCATTTAAAATGTGATCTGGCTCCTTGGGATGCAAATATATGTGCATTGAAATGCCTCGTTAGCTCCTAAAGAGATGAAGTGTGCTCGGTAGCTATTATGATTGTGCAATTTCAAAAGACCATAGATGTATGGGGGTGAAATCTGTCCAACTCCCCGCTGAACTGAAGATATATTTATTGTAAATTGGAAGAATTCCTCTTGAATGCCGGAAAGTAATAAAATGACAGCTTTAATGGCCTTTGCCCCTCTCACTGGAAAGCTTTTGTCTGATGTTGCCATCAACAGGTGAGAACTAAAAGCTTGTTAGCTGCTATCTGAAGTAGAAAATTTTCGAAGCAGTGCTGATGACGCACACAAGCTGTCAACGCTGCAGTGTGATTGCCTTCTCATGGCCAGGGGGCTGGTCTGTGGCAGATGGAACCATTTACACCCTGCTGGCTGCATAACACAACTTTAGAAAGCTGCAGGAAGCCTGTGCTCTGCAGTGTCACCATGGTGGAAGATTTAAAGTAATAGCCATCCACATTTAGTCTGAAAATGGAACAAAATTCAAGGCAGATTACTCTACTTTATGTCTATTTCTACATGTACACAGAGGTGCGCATGTGTTATGCTAGTTGAGATACATTTGTGTTCTTTGTGTGATGTGTTACAGTTGAAACTCTAACAGCAGCTTTTACTTAGAGGAAGCCTCACAGCATTGTTAAGCTACAAATTGATGCTGAACTGTATTAGATTGTCATCGGCTTGGTCAGAAAGAAAGATTTTAACAAACATCTTAAAATGAGAAGCAAAGAGGGAAAGAATTCTAGAATTTGTGAGCTTGCCACCCAAAGGCCCAGCTACAAATAACGTGATTACATTTAGGGATGAGGAAAATTAAAGAACAGACATTTCATCAGACTTTGGGGCTAGAGGACGTCATATTGACAAGATTGAGTTTGTAAATAAGGGTGAGAAATAAATCAAAAATGAAGAGGTACTTCATCAGGAACCATGTAGCAACGGGCAAAGCATGAAAATGCATGTTAGAACCCAGACAAAGCTCGTCAGCTATAATGTTAACAGAGACGTGGATGAAGGTATCAGCGCCAGATGATCTGAGGCATAGCATTAGAAACAAAGAACTGCAGTTGCTGGTTAATACACAAAAGGAACGGTGCTGGAGTAACTCAGCGGGTATTGGCAGCATGTCTGGAGAACATTGATAGGTGACATCTCGGGTCGAGATGCTGCCTAACCTGCTGAGATACTCTAGTACTTTATGTCCTTCTGAGGCGTAAGAGAGTAGGTTTATCAGAGGTGGTATTAACTATATCAGGAAATGACAGGCTGAGCTTTAAATAAAACAGCAAAGACAATGCGTTGATTAGAGGCAGCAAGATTTCCTGCTCGATAACCGTCAGCACAGGAACACCTCAAGGCTGTGTGCTCTGTTCCCTGCTCTACTCAGTGTATATCTATGACTGTATAGCCAGACAACAGTTCCAACTTCATCTTTTAATTTGCAGACAACACCACTGCTGTTGGACAAATTATGGATGATAATGAGTATATGAGAGAGATCAATTGACTGACCGAATGGTGCCAGAATAACAAAGTTGCCTGGACCCAGCGATGAATACCCTAAACATCTATAGATGTACAGAAGAGAGCATATTGAGCAGTTGCATAATGGCCTGGTTTGGCAAGTCAAACAGCCAAGAATGAAGAAGATTGCAAAAAGCAGTGAACACTGCCCAGTACATCACACCTACTGACCTTCCCACCAGGGAATGAATCGACAGAATCTGCTGCCTCAAAAAGGCAGCCAGCATCATTAGAGATCCACACCCTGGCCATGCTCTCGTTTCACCTCCTGCCATTGGGACGAAGATATAGCAGCCTGAAACCAGTAACATCCAGGTCCAAGAACAGCTTCTTCCCAATAACCATCAGGTTATAAATACCACAACCTCCAACTAAGCTAGGAACTACATAGACCTGGGGCATTGTTTTCGTCTTTGTATTAATATTGTTTTTTTTTTAAATATACTGCACTTTTATGTTGTTCATTATGCTGTTTACAGAGTACCATGTTTAGATATGTTTGTAAATAAGCATTCTGCATGTAAGAATTTCATTGCTCTGTTTTGGGACATTTGACAATAAAACACTCTTGATTCAGACACTTGAAATGCCATCCATGTGAAGGGTGAAGGCAGAAAGGAACGCTTCATGGATTTATTACTTTCCTACCCTCCAATCTTCTCGCTTTCTCTCTCTGCACTGTATCACTAAACTCAACTCAGCTGAACTCTATTCACTACTGTGCTGATAATGAAAAATGACAAAAAAGGGAAGCCTAAATGGAAAGTGTAAAGTGCAACTGGAAGAACGCCACCTCATCTTCTGTTTGGGTAGCCTCCATCCCAAACGGTTTGATCATTAAATGCTCTAATTTCATGTAAAATGCCCTCCCTCCATGCATCCATTTCATTCTGCTCCCCATGCCTCCATTACTCAGTTCCTTCCCCCCTGCTCCACCTCTGCTCATCAACCACACCTCCCTACTCCACAATCCTCATGGTTCCCTCCTCCACTCTCTCTTTTCTACAATCCCTCCCTCTGATATTACATTTCACTTCCCACCTTCCTTTCTTATCAGGTTCCACCATTTGCATCCTCTCATCTTCCACATTATCATCTCCAGCAGAGGTCACTATCTCCACCTTTCTCTCCACCACCAGCCTCATCTGCCAATCAACCATCCTTACCTGGATCCACCTGTCATTAGCCAGCTCTAACCCACTCCTTCCCCTCACCTCTCACTACCAGTTATCTCCCCTTTGCTCCTTGTCTGAAGAAGGGGCTTGACCTGAAATGTTCTCTGTCCATTTCCCTCCAAGATCCTGCCTGACCAGCGGTTTGTTTTTAGCTCAAGATTCCAGTTTGTGTTTCTGTTCAAGATACCAGCATCTGTACCATTACGTCTCCAATAAAAACTGCCGTGTGGTCTCCTGACATCCCTTTTTAAACTCAACAACTATTTCCTTGGTTTATTGATGTTGAGGAGAGGTTATTGTTGTGGCATCACTCAACCACGTATTCTATCTCTCTCCTGTATGCTGACTCATCACCATCCATGATTCAGCCAACAACAGTTGTGTCATCAGCATACTTATAGATGGCATTGACGTTGTGCTCAGCCACACAGTCGAGAATAGAGCAGTAGACTAAGCACGCAGCCCTGAGGAGCCCCTGTGATGATGGT